>NW_028278368.1:0-87176 GCF_059751315.1 Micrasema longulum
AACGTATACTTACTTACATAAAATTGTAAATCGAAATAAGTAACAAGGTATCTAATTATCACTTAATATAAAAATTTGATAACTCCTAGGTATTTTATTACTTTATTTCTATGTAAGTAGGAAAAAATCAATAACTAAAATATTTATTTATTTAATTATTCGTGTTTTTTGCTTACAAAGTATAATTAATAATAAAAATAATGTGACCTCACTGGGGTTTCCCGTGCCGAGGACACTTAACAATATACTTTTTTTTAAATTACATTTGAGAATAAACAAAGAAGACTAACTTAAAAAAACGAAGAAAATTAACAAATATTCAGACAGTATTAAAAACAAAGTATTGATGTACATCTATATTATTTATATTAGAAAACACACAATGAAAATAACAAAAACCTTACATAAGCTATACACTTGTGGAGCAGTTGATTCAATATTGGTATGGGTGAATGAGACAATTCATTTTATTTCTACCTAGCTCCACTATCCATTTTTTTAAAGCCTTTTTAAACATTTTCTCGTTACTAATTGTTTAAATAGGTAGTGGAAGTAGGTTATAGATTTTAATTGAATAATACTCAAAAGCCCTTTGTCTGAGAGTGGTTTTAGTTTGTATTTGTTTAAGTTGTCTATGTGTTGAGGATCTAGTGATTATATTATTTGTATGTGATGTATTGTGGGGGTTATGTCTTACATATTTTTTAAGAGTTCTTGTAAAATTTTGTATTTTATCACTGTGAAAGTAAGTAACTATCAATAGAAAAGGTCGTGGTTCCGGGCAGCGTCGGGGACTGCCGATCAGGAGGTCCAAAGTTCGATCCCAACTCTACTACAACTTATTTTCCATTAGACATTTCTTATAAAAATCGTAAAAAATTACTCCTAAAATAATATAATAAAGATGGTACAGTAAAAATTCTTACTTATAAACCCCGCATAAAGTTATACCCGATGTAGAGCTGGGATAGTGACAGTAGAAACTTATTCCACGTTAATACCTCCTGCCAACGCGGTATAACGCTGGAACAAGCCTGCGATCTGTCATCTGTCACATTTTTCATAAGTAAAATGGATTGCATTTATCTCGAATTTAAAAAATTTAGAAATGCAGTCTTTTAAGAGATTTTAAAATAAAATGTCGTATTCGACAATGAGCGTAAAAATGATCATCAAATTTATATTTTAGTCCGATAATTTTTATTTTGCATTTGTTTTGAAAGTGATCCTTGTTATATTTTGCAGTATTTATAGATACAATATATTATATTTTAATTTATCAATGGAGATATATGCGTCTAAACATTTATCAATGCCATCTTTTATTTCGGTATGCAATTATTTTTTTATGACTAGTGTCAATTTGTGCGTGGTTTAATATCTGTGAATGGTTTTTTAAAAATTATTTACATTGAACATTTTCTTTTAAAAGTCTATGACGCCCAAAAGGGGATCACATCTGAAATATTTTTTATTGATTAAGATAAGAAAATACAATGTTTTATGGCTAATTTTTTTTTTTTTACTGCTATTTAATGATTTTCAGCAGTGACCGGATTTTGTTGTGACCGACATCATAAGTTCAATAAAATATTTTTTTCATGGATTGGTGTCATTGTCCTTTTTAACTGACGGTCACCCGACACAGCGTTGGAGCTTTTAGTTCACGGGAGAGCTTTTACGTGTAGGGAAAATGAAACAGATGAAAGTAAAAAGCTTCCTTTGTGACGTGAGCTCTGGGAACTAAAGGGTCGTTTACACTTTTCCAAAAACCCAACTCGAGTTTATAGACACATAACAGAACGAGATCAGATATTTCTAGAAAAATCTTTAGCATCCATACAGACGGTTTTTAACTTTGAATGAGTTGGCGAAAACTGTTTGATGTTTTTCTCTTTATTTTACAGAGCGGGACAGGGAAGCAAATAGGTAGGTAAGGTTGTATTTACATAAAAATGGTTAGGTATTTTACATGGATGTGAAAACAAGACTTTGTGAGTTTATGTATTATATTAGGTAGGTATGTAGCTACCTTCTACATCTACATATCTGTTTGTTGTTTTGAAAAGGAAAACATCCCTTGTAAGCGTCCATTTATTTACCAAGGTACTCTTCTACGCAACTAAAATTTTCATTTTTCTCGCTCTGGAAACATCGTCAGATGTACATAATATCTATATCAACACAGGACTCTTGGCCTCGTAGAATTAGGGATACGTTTTTTTTGTAATCTTTCTTCTGTTGTCGGCCTCGTGGTGTGGTCAGCGCGTTTGCCTACCATGCAAGGGGTCTCCCGACGTGGTTGATATGAAATATTTAGTTAAAAGGGTGTTTACACTAAAAATATTTCATATTCCCTGGACTGGTACCTACATGTAGCATGATACTGATCATCTGATCTTCGTGTAACAAAAATTATCAAAATATGTTGCGATTGATGTACCAATGCAGTGCTGTATGCACCATTAGGTGCGAAAAGGTTATGATGAATCTTTCTTCTTCTTTAGCTTTATTCTCTCCACGGCTAGATAAAGGTCTCTTCCAAACGTCTCCATCCCTTCCTATCATCACTTTTCACCATCTATGATTTACCGGCAAATAAGGCGGCCTCCGTGGTGTAGTGGTCAAGACGCTTGACTCACGCACGGGAGGTTCCGGGTTCGATTCCAGGTGAGAACACAAAAATTAAATTAAAATGTGATTTTCATCTTTTCTGTGGCCTTCTAACAATTTTTTTGTTTGCCCATGGTCTCCACTTTATTATTCTGGGTGTCCACCGGCCATCATTTTGCCTCGCTAAGTGTCCTGCCCACTGCCTAGTAATTTTTCTGTACGATCCATAGTATCCACGACTTCGGTTCGGCGCCTATGTAGATATATTTGAATGAACAAATAAAAATATATAAATAAATAAAAAATATAATATGTCAACACAAGTTGTTTTTTATATTGGACCATTTCTTGTTTTATGTATTAGACCATTTCTTTCAAGTCGTTTTAGAGCTATGCTGGAAAAAGAGTGGGATTTGAACTTGAGTCACTTCACTGCCTTGCGATCACAACTCTGTCCAAGTTCAGATACCTACCTGAAAAAATGTAAAACCTAAATCGTTTGTGTGAAAATCAATAAACTATTTATATTCTGCTCAGTGTAAAAATAAACCTTTTATTCAGTGACCGCCCACCCACGATCCGGAGATGTCAACTGCGCATGGTCACGCCCACTTCTGGTGACACAGGACAATGTAGCGACCCCACTGGCCGGCGACATCTCTAGCCCCGCCTTCCGCGACACTCCCGGCCAATGGCAGCGAGGGTCGCGTGTCACCAGACCCAATGACAATAATATAACAAGTATGCAAGAATTCACTATGTAATTTATGAAGGTCATATCACATGGGACGGACTAGACTGCGTCTACGATTTAAAATAGCAATTCTTTTTACAATATAATTTTAATATGTACAAGCGAGGGAAACTACAGTATCTTTAAAAATCCAACTTTTCAGGAGAGACAAATTGGTGATTTTTTTATACTTTAAGCGCTGGTATTTTTCGATGAAAGACTTCAATTAATTTTGTTTTCCAAAATAAAATGCTTTTTATTTTTAATGTGTTAATACTATAATATTTTTGGTTCGGTTTTATATCTTTTAATGCTCGAAATGGAGATTCATTTGTTTACTCCTAAATATTTTTATGGTATAACATCGAAAGTTGTATGGAAAACAATAGTAAATCCAGAGGATTTTTTATCTATGATAAAAAAGTACTATTTTAAAGGTAATTAGTAAATAAAAAAGATTTATTTATTCTTCATCAAAATCTTTTTTGTAAAGATAATATAGGTAGTTCAATGATTTTTAAATAATTAAATGTTAAAAGGGTGCCTTTACTTTCATTTATCAACCATGCATTTATTGTAATACAAAATAAGTTTACATTTTTGAAAAACCAACGATTAAGTATATTTCGAGTTTTGTTTTTAAAAGTAGGTGGGTATAAATAAATAGTTAGTTAGGTACTGTAATTTTTTCTGTAAAACAAATTATTAAGAGTTTTTTTTCTTACTTTTTAAAATTGGAACTGTATGTTTTCTTATTGTCCTTTACTTCAAATGTGATGTGGGTTACAATAAATAAAATAAAATATTTTTGTTTTAAAAGAAATTCGGAGTTAATGATATTTACCACGTTGTCGCTTTAGTTCGTTTTTGTCCAACATAACATTTTTAACGAAATTGAGCTAAGTGCGTAGGAATTCGTCCATGCGTTTTGTAGCTGCACGATGATTGGTTATCTAGCTTTCATATATCAACTTTAAAATACCTTAATTTTGTAAATGGGGTCTAGAATTCCAATCGTCTATGCGCTTAGTAGCTGCAAGACGTGTTGTAATCTTACTCCTTTTTATAATTCATATTTTTTATTTTTTTAAATATCATTAATATCTACACTAAATTTATTTGTCAATTTTTAAAATGTGTAAATGGGGGCTAAATTTCTAACAGTCTATGCGCTCTGTAGCTGCAAGACGTCCTGTAATCTAGCTCCTATCTGTTATAATTTTTTATTGATCTTAATTGAAAACGAGGAATTAGAATCCCAACCGTGCGCTCTGTAGCGGCAAGACGTACTGGGATATTTATTAATTGTACAGCGCCCTTGAGGTGATTTTCACAAAAATGGCGCCATATAAATTATCCAACTATAAATTCTGCGGATTTGTGCTTTGGTCGGTTAGACGAAAGCGAACTGAAGGGACGAACCGAATTTGGTTTCGACATCGTTATAACTCATTTTCATCAGTTTTAGAGATACCGTAGTTTACCTCTCGGATACAGAAATCAAAACTCGAATTCATTCGTTCATTGTCTTAGTCTAATAATACATAGCTACTGAAGAAATTTACAAATTTTATGACGCATGTCTTTGGCTGGATTAAATGACCACTTTAAACTTTTTTTTCTTAATGGCACCACAGCCCATATCGAGCCATGGTTTGAACTGTTGCCTTCAACTCCTTCTATCATCTGCTGCAACCCTCCAATCAAAGACTTCCAGTAGTTGGGGTGCATCCTTCTTTATTTATTTATTTCGACGGCTTACGCCTTTGACAATGTATAAAATAGTATTGAAAAGCAATTTTAATAAAACAAAACACCTGAACACAGTATAAAAAATATAGATACATGAAATAAAATCAGCAGAAAATAAAGAAATAATAAAGAAAAATTAAATAAGAAATTGTACACAGGTATGCAGCAAATTAACAATAAATAAAAGGTTTAAATAAAAAAGTATTGAAGTAACAGAGACGATGTATCATAGCATAAACAATAAAACAACACTTAAATTTTTTATAATTTAGAAAAGAAGTGATTAAAAGTAATAACTTATTAATAGATACTAGTATTTACACGCATGTTTAATTTTTTAATTATAGGTATATTCTCTAATTTATATTTGTTCTTTAATTTTTAATTATTTTGGTATATTTTCAAATTTATATTTATGCTTCAATTTTCATTATTATCGGTATGTTTTCCAATTTATATTTTTGTTTAATTTCTTTATTACTAATGCTTTATTTTGTAAATTGTATTTATGCTTCAATTTTTATTATTATCAGTATGTTTTCTAATTTATAATAATTATGTCTCAATTTTTGATTATGAATGGTACCTATATTTTCTAATTTATATTTATGATTCAGTTTTTATTATTATTACCTGAATGTTTTCTTATTTATATTTGTATTGATTTTATTTAATGTTATTATTATTATTTGAATTATTATGAGTGTTTTTTTATTTCATTAAAGCATCATTTAATGAAATAAAAAAACACATGTAAAAAAAGAAGGTCCTTCCTAAACACGGGAATTTCCTAGCTAGTCGGGACCTGAAACAAAGACACTATGTACATTTTAAAACTGTGAAATATTGTCGCGTCCCGCGACAAAAATAATTATACCTATAAGATAATCAGAACCGTTATAGCTTAAAAGTAAAATTGAATATAGAAAACAAATCAATCGCGTAAATAAACGCTTTACCCGACAGCGGTCAACCGCCATTCCCGCGGCGGTCACGTGATACCTCCCACCACACTAGTTTTTTGAACGTAGGGCCGTAGTACTCGCCGCTGGCGAGCCAGCCAGTTGCAATCTGGTTCGCGAGCAGTGTCCACGCCGCGCTAGGCCAGTTTTCCCTCGCAAATAACTATGGGAGTTTTGGTATAATTCCCTATGCACCATGTTGAGCTGTGCCCAAAAAAAACTTGTATTCTAATTAAACCAGCTTCCGGTAAGTCTTCAACAACTTTCGAATATATAAATCAACTTGTTTCGCTTATACAAATTTGTAATTTTTCATTATTGTCCACAGATCGGATACGTATGATCATTTTAAGCTAGAATCCATTATGACGGCTGTTTAGCCTTATACACCACGTAACAACTAACAAATCTCCATTTAGTAAGTACAGTATACAGCACGGAACTGTCGTTTTTTTTTTAACTTACTTTCTCGAGCCGTTTGTAATGAAATACATTTTTTGTAGTATGGAGAGTCAGGTTACCCCGGAATCTCGCCCTTGAACCTGAGTTGTCGACATTTTCTTTGATTCATCCTGCAGAGGCGTGACTCAGCAGTTTTTCTCCTCAATGGCAAATCGACACAGGACGCCATTTCTAGGATCCTTCGTAATCGCTGGTGTTCCTAGTACTTCCTTCTCAAGTAAAATAATATAGAATGGTTCGAATCTCTCAGAGGATTATGTGAGTGCCTCGCGTGCATCTCTTCATAAAGGTTGGTGGAAATATACTTCGAAAATTAGTGACTCCTAATATAATACTACAGTGAACTAATGGATACGCAGGATTATTCAAATCTTTATCCTCATTACGGGGAACCGCTGCCCAAATTATTTTCGGTTCTAGGACACTTAGAAGTAATCACATTGTAGGTTAATTTCGAATCCTTTTAATAATGGGCTATTTTCAATTTTAATTCTTACTAGGAGAGATCTCTGCTCCAATTATTATTAATCCTGTTTACTATAATTAAGTTCCTCATAAATAATTGTTGAACATCTTGAGAAACATATATGTCCGTTGTCTGTAAAACTATATTTTACTGATTTGTAATAAATAAACTTGAAATGAACCACTTTATTCTGTCTTTTCCCACCGTTGTTCACAACCAAGCAAGAAATTCAGTATTTTATTAGAATTTTGCAATAATACCTAATGGAAAGTAACTAAGGACCCATGTTATCCTTCAAGGAACCTTGAGATCAAAAAGAACAAGTTCTACCTGAGACTATTAGCCGCAAGGTAAGATTTAATATTAAAAAAGAGTATGACAATATATAAATAAATAAATAATTTTAATCGGTATAAAGAAAACTGAAATAAATCTAAGTTTCCATATTATGTAGTTTTATATCGTCTTCCCATCGAAACTTAGGTCCACCGACATTTCTTCCGCTCAGTTTTCACTCAAGAATATTTCTTAGTCCCTGGGCTGGTACCTGAAGCGTAAGACTGGTCAGCTTACCTTCATATAACAAAAGTGATCAAGATACCGTGCGATTGGTGTACCTACCCAGTGCCCTATGCACTATTAGGTGCGTTAAGGGAATGATGATGATGATTTTAAGCTTTATGGTTTCTTAAAGTTTTGTATTCTTGAAATTACTCCACGTGTGACGTTTCAAGTTCTCTTCCGCTTCTTCTCGGTTAGTTCTGTCGATTGGTCCGTTGACGTGTCGTTAACTGGAAATCCTTAACAACTCTGTTATCATTGGTTGATTCATATGAACTAGTAACGTCGTTCGTTTTTAAATACAAGTTAAAATGTGTTACCCGCTAATGACTTTTAGGTGGGAGACATTTTTTAAAAGTTTATTTTATCTATATTATACATATTTCAGTTTTTTTGTTTCTTCCACAAAAAATCATTGAACAACCTTGTTCATTTAGTTTTGTCCAAAGTAGTTTTAATTTTTAAAAAAATAAATTTTTTTATACGTTTTCAAAAAACTTTGCCGTATATTTTAATGTTCTAATTTTTACAGCGCTAAGAAAAGCTTTTTTATGCCCAACTTCCCGTGGGGCTGAACTTCCTCATTCGAATATTTTAGGTGAACTTTACAGGAATCGAGCCGGGGACCTCAAACACAGTAGGTAAATCCATGACCATTCGACCATTAGGAGGACAAAAGTAATTTCAGTGATTTAACTTTACAGAAGTACCTAATCGAGTTTAACAAATTACAACAGAGCTGTAGAATATTTTGGAAAAGAAAACGTAGCAGTCTAGGCATTTAGAGGGATTATGACCCGTCATTACTCACTATGTAACATTCCCCATTTTGCTTATGGATTAAAGAAATGCGGACGGTCAAGCAAAGGCTAAATTGTAAAAGACAGGTCGTGAGTTCTGTAATATGCCCATACTTCCATATTTCCTTTTCTCAAATCTTCTACTAAACATTCTATAATAACTCCCCTACGGGTTGAAATCTAGTTTTTTGTCTACAAACATTTTAGCAATTAAGAAATATTGCAAGTAATTCAGTATTTATTTTTAACCCATTTAACGTTAGCTGTTTGTTGTGTCTCGCGGACCGTCCCGTCTTTTGGCCGATAAACTTTGTCGTTTTAATTAAACATATTTTATAGTTATATGGTTATTGCAGGGGTACTGTGCCGCGGGCTTCGGCGAACGGCTCCATTATTCCCTTTTACAGCCCAGCAATATAGGAACCCGTAAACCCGGGGAAAAAATGCCCGCAAAGAGCGGTTTGAGCCAAAGGCTTTCCAGGAATATTCCTTCAACGCCAAATCCAACTTTAAATGTGTTAGTTTTATTTAATAAATAATATCATTTTACTGCGCAAATACTTGGCGCGATTTTCCGCACGGTTTTTTATTTATTTTATTAGACTCTTTGTACACAATGTAAATTAAACATTGACGGGCTTATTGCCAAATGGCAATTTCTTCTAGCTAACAAAAATAACGAAACTTTTTTTTTTTTTTACCACTTATTTTATCTTTTTTCTACCTACCGGTTTCAAAGCTACACAAGCTTCTTTATCAAGGTATACTTAATTAATGAATTCGATCCTATTTTATTTTGTCAATGTCTACTAAATATTACATATGGAGCTAATAAATAAAGTATTTTTGTCTTGTAAGGATGGGAAGCGTAATGTGAGATGAATACGATCTTTAAAACTAGACGCAGTGGACCAAAATAAATATTGTTTATTTGGTTTAATTTTATGTTTTCCTTATTATGAATCACTTTTTTAATTTCTAAGATTTCCAAGTTGTCTAATTTTGTTCTTAAAACAAAGCTGTTTTTATTTATTATATTATAATGAATAACCACAAAGTGTGCTTTAAATGTAAATTTAAAAAAAAAACTTTCGTTTATTTAATTTAAGTTAAAAAAACGTATTCAATAAAAAATAAAAAGTGAAAGACGAAATAAGATAGGACTGGTTACCATATTTATTTTGGCACAAAAAAAATAAACTAAGAAAAAAAACGGGATTATTTTTTATGCACAAACATTATTTTTAAATCAATTGGCAAATCTGTCCTCATTCTGTGAAACGAACTGTGTAATACGGTTTTTAAAATGGTATTTCACTGGATAAAATGTAATGCTAATCTAGGTAGATTAATAAAATTTGTTATTTTAATTTAAAGAAAACAACAATTTTTTTATATTTTTAATGATAAATTTGTTTATTAGTTGCCCAAAACATACCGCACATCTGAAGACTTAAAAGGAAAGGCGGTATGACTTTTCTCCATACAAACGTATTCTCGTATATTCTTCCTAGATTATGGCACTACAGTCATGAATTTTTTACACGCTATAGATATTTATCATTGGCGTGTCTTTGTTGTGTTGATTTTTTCAGTAATTGTTTTTCATATGAGCTGGGACTATCCAAAAACCCAGAAAAATAGCAATTTTTATCGGTCGTCTTTAGACATACGATATTCAAATATGATAAATAATTTTCAAAAATGGAAGAGGTAGCGACAAAAAAAAAATATTTTGATACTTATTTTTATTTGAAATAACCTGATCGGTTTAGTTTTAGGGTGCGGTAAACGGGACAGGGAAACGTCGTTTTTGTCGATTTTAGTTTGGCATAATTAGTCCGCTATGTAGTTGAAAAACAATGTTCAAATATCGAAATATCTATTTAACAAAATCCTCAGTCACCGCCTATCCACTTGAGCACGGCGGTGAACGGGGAGCTTGACCGAAGGAGTCTTAGTGCTCGAGGAAGGTATTTCAAAAGTACCTTATATGTTATACGCAGTAACACGAACAGTATGCAGATGCATATGAGGTGAAGAAGAGCCTCACCTTGCAAGACTTGCCGCAGGACAGATTTTATTAGGGAGTGGGAGACTATTTCTCACTTCCACATTCAGCGGAGCTTCAGATAGATCATGGTTACGATGATCCGGTTTTGCCTGAGATGGCGCGGGAAGAGTTGAGGATCTTCACAGATTGCAGTCTATTAGGCGACAAAGTAGGTGCAGCTTTTGTACTCTACGATAGCGTCAGAGAGCTGCCGTCGCGAAAGTTGAAACTCGGCAATTTCTGCTCCGTGTTTCAGGCGGAACTCTTTGCGATCAGAGAAGCCCTGGTCTATGTTTTGAAGAAACCACCAAACAGATGGAAGAAGATAACACTATTGACAGATTGCAAATCTGTTGTCCATGCAATAACTGACCGAAATTCGGTCAACTGGATTGCAATGGACATTAGACAGATATCCAGAAGCTACGATGCTGACACCAGGACGTGTACATTGGCTGGATACGGGGACACTGCGGAATTCTTGGCAACGAAAAGGCTGACGAAAAGCTGCGCTCAAGAAAACAGCCCCCGATTTTACCGATTTCCCGCTCAGCTTTGCCAAAAGGAAAATAAGAAGCAGGACCCTTAAACTCTGGAACGATCGTTATTTGAGTAATCTTCCGGAAGTAATACTAAAATGTTTTTCCCTACTATTTTCCATACCTATGATTTCAAAAGAATGCAGAAAGTTGACTACGAGCTCACCCAGATTCTCACGGGTCACGGTGGGTTCGTGAGCTGCTTGCATCGCTTCAAGCTCTTCGAGATTGACAGCTGCCCATGCGACGATGGAAATCCTCAAAATGTCCTTCACCTGTTGATGCATTGCCCCTTTTTCAGCTTTCAAAGACAACAGCTAGAGGCGCGATGCAGAAGTCTGGTTAAAGATATAAATCTTGTATATTAAAAGAAAGGTAAAAAATAATGCAACTACAATATAAAAAAAAATAAAATAAACGAACAGTAAAAAATAAATATAAATATAATAGATTTTTTCTCCGTCTAAATGTATGTTGGTCAAACGTGCGAACAACCCTTTTTTACACTGAAGACTGTAAAATGAACTTAAATAATGGATGAAAATCCTACAGCGAAATATACATAAAGGTGCGAAAGGGTTGATAAAAGATTTCAAAGATAAATTTTATCACTCGCTCTTAACACCTTCAGCGCAATGTGACAATAAAGGATAGTATTGTAAGGACGCCGAAAGGACAATGAATTTCAAGTCTGAGTCCCAGTAATGGCTTCGTCACCTCTGTTTTTCTTGGAATGTCTGTGTGGCATTCTGGTATTTTATGATAATTATGTATAAACAAAACGTCCCGCCTGGTAGGGCAGTGGTTGTGGTCCTGGGTTCGATTCCTTCGACATTGTAAATTTTACTGTCCCTGGCTTGGCATCTGAAGCGCAAAACTGATCACCTTACTCTCTTGTAACACATAAAAATACACTGCATGTACTTTCTCAATGTAGTGCCCTATGCACTAACACGGTTTGATGACTAAGATGATGATGTATAAACAAAGTCTGATTATGGCTCAGTTGGTAGCTTTGCATACTTAAAAGCCAATGACCGACTGATCGATACTCCACATTGGCCATGTTTAAATTTAAAAAATATGGAATAAACAATGGAAAATGAATATAAATTGTTAGAAGTTCATACAGTACACACTATTTATAAAATAAATTTTAGTATACAAATTTACAAAAACGAATTTAAAATAAATAAGTAAGTCATTCAGATACCAAAATAATATAAAAATTCCTAAATTCCACACAAGTCATGGTCAAAATAGTAAAAACTAACTAACAACTAAAACTTATATAAAAGTAAATAAATAAATTAAAAGTAAATTTAAAGGATTTTTTTTAAACCCGAGTAAAACAGCATTTTATCTAAATTAGTATTATTGTATTATTATCTATTTTTCTTTTTAATTCGTATTTTTTTTTCTCATGTTAATTCGAAATTGCCCATATAACTTTAAATTGCTAAATAAATATAACAGTGTAAGTCACTCTTCAAGCACAAAAGCTAGTCTGTTTTTTGAAAAGATATTTATAACATAAAAAAAGTAGATAGTAATAGAAAAAAAACTTGTATCAATAATTAAAATAATTATAAAAATAAAAAAACAGTTTTTTCGTATCAACGATTTTTTGAGTATGTTGAAATGTTTCTAGACAAAGACACCACCACTCACCACTTTTATTTGATTAAGATTATCATATTATAACAGAGATGGAGACCATTTTGGAGAAGGAAACATGTTATTCTGGGCATTTACAAAGCTAGTGACCTGGTATTACCTGGTTTAAGTAGCTATTTTACGCACTGCGTTACGTTCACAATTTTGCCTATGTTTAAACATCCATATCTCTCTAATTCTTTAATTGTGTATCCAGAGTATGATTTTTGGTAGGGTGGACATCGTATATTGGTTTTAAAGGTTTTTCAAACGACAGTATTTCATAACCCCTGAACTAGCACCTGAAGCCTAAGAGTGATCATCTTACTTTATGTAACATAAATGATCAAGATACGCTGCAATAAGTTCACAAATGCAGTGTCCTGTGCACCATTAGGTTCGGAAAAAATGATGATGATGTCCGAAGACGGCAGATAAACTAGGAGGTATTTGAATGGTCCTAGCTCCCATCTTCTTATCTTAGTGCCCTGTCAGGCATCCCGAACGTTGGCAATCACTCTGGCAAAAGTCTCCCTGTCCTGTGTTTCCCGGAAAATCTGCTCCACAGTCCTGAAGCCAGTCCAGTTTCGTATATTTCGCAGCCAGGACATCTGTCTTCTTCCAGCCCATCTGTGACCCTCAATCTTGCCTTTCAAAATTAAATGAAGCAAGTGGTACTTTTCTTTACGCATTATATGCCACAGATATGAAATTTTACGAATTTTCATGGTGGTTAAGAGTCCTTTGTTCGTTCTAGTTCGACTCAAGACTTCTGACTTTCTAGCTCCCATAAAAAAAACAATTAATTAAAAAAGTAAAACTATAGAGACGCTTGTGACCTGTTAATGGCTGGTTTCAGTGGCCACTTTACACACTGTGTAACATTCACAATTCTGCCCATATTTGAACATCTGTATTACTTAAAGTTGATTTTTGTGAAGTTAAAGAGCTGAAAAATTTATTTATGCGGGTGAGATTTATCTAATTGAATTATTTTACCTACATACTAAGCAACGCCTGAAAATGATATTTTTTCAATTTCTATACTTCTTCATGGACCAGGTAGATTTATCAACAATATTTTGAGTTTGTCCAAATTTTTGTAGACAAGGACTGGATTCAACTCCCTGGGGAGCTGTTTATATTAACATATTACAACAGAGATGAAGAACATTTAAGAGAAGGTAATATAGAAGTCTAGGTATCTACAGGGCTTATGAACTGTCAATGGCTGGCCTTCAAAAATTTGGACAAAATATTTTTGTTAAAATTATTTGTTTTTAGTTCAAATCTATCGCAACAATTTAAATATAAAAGTCCACGCATTTACAAAGCTTATGGCCGATAATCGTATTTTTTATTTCGTATTTTCAAAAAGTCAACGTGTGTCTTAATATTTTGTCACAACAAAGATGTCTCATGGTAATAGGGATAAAAAGGGTCCTTTTATAGGCACAGTTGTATGCGGCGGCGGCGGTTTGACATTTATTAGAGTGATTATTTGAGACCTATTTTTATGGCCCCAATTTAGGATGATTCTTATTTTAAAAAAGGATTCCTTTGTCACTAGTCACAAGATATAAAAACTACTGGAACGACAAAAGTGAGTAGGTAGGTAAAATGTTTTTTTAAAAATATTTTTATGAGTAAGTATTAGTAGCCCGTGTCCGCGTGAATGAACCATACAGTTCAGTGCCAATATGTCTTAGAAAATCTTATCTGGGGTTTTCATTAAATACAGTAGTTACCTTTTTGATTTTTTAATTATTTAAAAAAATATATCATTGTGCATTAATTTATTAGGGACAGACGCAGTTTAAAGTGACATAAACACGGTGCGAGGAGAAAAATAGTTAAGTGCGATGTAAGAGAGAAAAAAAACTTTTTCATCATCTAGTACTACTACTACTACTACCATCACGCCATTTCCCCGTATGGGTAGGCAGAGAGAATGGACCGCCACACACGTCTATCCTGGCATACACTCCTTGCCTC
Organism: Micrasema longulum; assembly: GCF_059751315.1. Taxonomy (NCBI): domain Eukaryota; kingdom Metazoa; phylum Arthropoda; class Insecta; order Trichoptera; family Brachycentridae; genus Micrasema; species Micrasema longulum. Next base: position 14,593 of record NW_028278368.1, read on the forward strand.
TTCCACATTCATACATCTTGTCATACATGCCCTTCGGTTCTGTCTGCTTTTGACCAGACATGACCAGACTTAAGATTTTGGTTTATCTGATCATGCCACGTCTTCCTTGGTCGTCCTCGTCTAACGTTGCCGTTCATTTTTGCCATATATACTTGTTTTACCATTCTCTCGTCGTCCATTCGTTCTACGTGACCAAACCATCTCAGAGACCCTTTCTTAATAATTTCATCATTGGATTATTTATTAAATATTACTGGTAAACAGGGGTGGCTGTGCCAATATTTATCACTACCGCCTAACATCCAAGGAATTAATTTTAACAAAGATATTTGTATGAATAAAAAATATGCTTATTTTAAATAATGTTGAACAAAATAATCTACAGACAGAAAAAATCACAGTAAAAAAATATGCTCCCCAGTATAATATAACATTAAAATTTAATCGTGTTTATTTTTAGCCGTAGTTAGTAAATGTACTTATTAAAATATCATGTTTCTGCTAGTATTGAAATAGTAATTCATTTGTCATTGTCAGAATTAATTATAAGATAAGCCATAACTTCATGGAATTGTTTTAGTAATACAAAAATATACCTTGCTCAAAACTTCAAATTTCAATGGTCAAATTATTAATTTTTAAAAATACTACTTCAGTGACACGATATTACAATATCCTTGTTGTATAAATCTGTGAATATTTTGTCCGTTAAGGCTTTATTATGGTCTAGGCTGGTTTCTCAGCATTAGTTTCAGCATTTTTCTGAACACGAAAATAAATTAAAGTATGTTTCCATATAATATTCGGTTCACTACTGTAGATGGACTAGTTATCTCGAAATGAATTAATAAATACGGAAAAAGATCATTAGACTACACTTTACGTTAAATGTATAACATTCTCCCATTCAAAATTAAAAATATGAAAAAAAAAATATCCGGCTCAAGAAAGATACGTGTGCTGAGAATTTGGCTTTTTGAACTTGATTTTCCGTATTAAGTATTTTGTATTTGATTCTATTTTTTTATTTGGCACAATTTTTTTTAAATTTTCTGTCTTTTTCAAAATTTTGATGCAGGGGAGGTCCAGGCAAAGCGGATGAACCGGGTATTGCGAATGAGTTGAATATTTACGTAAATTACAACAAAGATGTTCTTAGACATCGCAACTAATGCCACGACAGTTTGTATATGTCAATGGACGGGAATGTGTGAGTGTGATTTTTTTTCGAAAAATAAAGGTAAGGTATGTTTGATTACTACCAAAAATAACTTTAGTTTGTTTTATTATAAATATTAGAACGTTTCATCAAATGTTCTATTTTTTTATATTTGGAATCTTAAGTTAAATTTTAAAATTCAGAAAAAGCGCGGTATTTTTTTGAATAAATGTTTTCCGATACTGCCTCGGGTAAAGCAAATAGGACAAAGCAAATGGTCCCATTTGCTGAAAAATTAATTTTGTTTAAAAAAAGTAACTAAATCGCGAACATTTTCGTGCGATGATTTTCTGACTTTCGACGAGGATTAAACCAGCAACAGTGTGCTGCATAAACTTCCTGCGACTTTTAGTGATAAAGCACTACCGTGTTTCGTTTGTTTTCTGAATTCAATCGTGGTCGCACTTCGTTGCAGGATGAATTTTGTGAAGGTCGTCCAAAATCGGCTGTTGTTCCAGAAAAAAAACTGAGCCTTGCCTGAAATATACTGTTCAAATGCCTGATTTTTTATTGAAATTTTTATTGGACCAATAATACAGGTTTTTAAAATATTTTTTAATCAAATGGGTTAACCCGCTAAGCCTCTATTTAAAAGCTTGTTAGCAGGTGGGAAAGAGAGGATATGGAAAGAGGTTATGAAAAATATACGACAACGCCCAGACCAATTGATAAAAAAATCTTTTCTAATTTTTTTCCTTGCAACTGGCGGGAATTGAACTCGTGACGCCAGTTTCACAGTTAGCCGTCTAACCAACTGCCAATGTAATTGAATTCAATGTAGTCATTGTAAAAGTTGGGTTCACGAATCATGCACCTCTTACAGTGGGCATGGTTCACACTTCTGTTATGATTGCAATTCCCAATTTTATTTGCCCGGGTACCCTGGCATAGTGAATAGTATCAGGACTTTTGAAAAAAAACATTTTTATTTGAGAAAACGCTTTCATTTTATTAAGTTTTTAAAGTCTAATAATGATAATAATATTAATTTTTAAAAAGCTAAAAATATGCACGTTTTTTATCCGCTTTCCCAGAACCATGGGATTTTTTGTGGTAATAATATTTTTAACATGTTATATAGTATGAAAAGATAATAATATGTACATATATGTCGGCCTCGTGATGTAATGGTCAGCGCGTTTGAGTACCATGCAGGAGGTCTCAGGTTTGATTCCCGACATGGTTGATATGAAATATTTATTTAAAAGGGTGTTTTTACCCTAGAATATTTCATTGTCCCTGGGCTGGTACCTGACACGTAAGACTGATAACAAAAATATATCAAGATACGCTGCAATTGGTGAACCAATGCAGGGCATTATGTACCATCAGGTGCGGAAAGGGAATGATGATGATATGTTTACATATAAGATCTTAGTTGTAAGCACCTACTGACGAACTGCAGTCATGCAGTTAAGTAAGACTTGATAAATATATTTTTTTTTATTAAAGAAGAAAAAACAATGAAATACTTATTAAAAAATAAGAATAATATGGCAGCAGTAGCGAACGGTGACTGTTTTTATAGGCAAGCTACAAAAAATGTTCATAATTTGAATGTATGTGTAAGGAATATAGTGTATACGTGTTATATATATATTAATAATTATATTGTATACATACATCTTTAATATTTGACTATATGCAAAGACAGAGTGATATGGCGTTCCATCATCTTTGCCTACCCCTACAGCAAAACGGCATGATGGTTTGCTTGTTTGTTTTTTCTGTTGTTTTACAATACAAATGGACGCGGTAATTTAGAATAAATAATATTATTTTATTCGTTTTTTTATTAATATAGTACCTATTAAATAGTATTATAGATATTCAAATATAAAGGTACAAAGCACATAATCGCTTATATGGACGATTTGCCCATGTATGGTATATATACTTAACGCCAATTTACAAAATCAAGGACAAACTAATTTATAACGTTTTTTTTCTGTCCTGTAGGCATCTCCGCTTTTATTTATTTATTTCTACAATCACAAATAATCGATTATTTTACATTTATTAGGACACAAGTCACGACTTAATTTGACTAAAGTCATGTGTTGAGTTGGGCATGACGCAGAAATAATGTAAGTAATTAAATATTTTTTAATGGTTTTCGGTACGTGTATGGAATCATTTGCCGACCTTGTATTGCTACTATAAACAAGCTAGCTAGGATTATTACTACTCGCTGTATAAAATGGCTTGGGTCGCCATCATGAGAACGCGACTAATTAAAAATTAACTTAACGATTTAGTTGTTTTTTTTCGACTTTACAACCGCATAGAACGAATGTCGTCTGTTTTACAACTTACCTACAATTATATGGTTTTATTACGTCGGTAAGTATCCTGCATTTAGTCAGATAAAAATCTTTACAGAGATTTATTCAAGATTGTTTATAGAAGTTATTTGCAAGGAAACATTTTTGTTTTATTTACGTGTCCGGGCGGATAAAGGATACAGTTCTGTGTACAAAATAGAACCAGAAACATGGGCCCTGATTACAATTTGAGGTTGACATTTATCTTCAATTTTATCTACAAAGTAAAATTAAGTTTTCTGTCGAAGAAAACTCTGTTTACTTCCCTACCTTCCCTTGTAATCGAAGCCCTCGATAAGTGTTTTCGATACGATGACTACAGCTCAGCAGCATACCCCGTCCGCATTTGGTGGTGCATAAGGCACTGCATTGCGTCAACCACTATCCTACGAGGCGGGCTTATTTCCACCCGATTTTCTTATTTAGGATCACTCGTACAGAATTCTGGTTCTATTTTACACCCAGAACTGTATTTTTAATCCGTCCAGACACAGAGTCAAAATGGTAATTAAGTGGAGATAATTCCGCTTCGTAGTGTAGGGGTTGTGTTCGCCTACCATAGATGGATTTCTGGCCAGGTCGACCCGTAATATTAGTTTTGAAGTTGGTTTTCCACTCCAATATTTCATTGTTCCTAGACAAGAGAGTAAATCTTCGAGACTGATGTCGCGAAAGCGATGAAACCGGTCTATGTTATTCCAAAATTTTGGATTTAAGTACCAATCACTAGTTTTTTTTGTTTCTATAATAAATTATACATCTCGTAAGAATTTAAGAATATCTGCTCCACCCATACTGGTGGATTTTCATAAGCTGGCGCGTGCGCTATACCTACATATACGCATTGTGTAGTATCTGTGAATAAGCCCATGGTATGACATCGCACGGCAACACATTATGAAAATAATCTCTGTCTCTCTCGCGCTCAGACGCGCTTATGAGCGTGACATAGACAACTATTGCTTTATTAGTTGCTAATGATATGGTTTTACAATATACACAGAATGCTTCTGCGTTCGTCTAAATTTCGCTGCGATCCTTAATAGTAAAAATATAATAATATGTACGAGTATCAAGTTTTTTATTTATTGCATATACGGCCTAAGCCAATTACAACAGTAATATGAAGAAACGTAAATGCAAGAAACTGAAAAAAAAGAACATAAAACTATTTAGAAAAGACAAATAAGGGCAAAACAATAATTGTATCCAATATATTCATAAAAACGAAAGACCTAAGACTTCGAACTAAACTATGCCAATCCAACTTCACCCCACACTGTTTAGTCGCGAAGAGATCTACGAAAAGCCGGAAGATCTATCCCAAAGAATTCCAAGTCGTGTGATGAATTGACTAATCTACACATTCTGGACATTGGGGCATAAAAACCAAAGTTGCTGGATTAATAAAAGCATTGGTTTATAAATATGTAGGTATTTTTATTTAAGCGAATCATGAATAGGTCGATTATGTTGTGATGGCGCTTTCACAAAACGTACCGAAAAACATTTTTAATGTCCCTGGACTAATATCTGAATCGTAAGACTGAGCATCTTACCTTCATGCAACAAAAATGATCAAGAAACGCTGCGATTATTTACCAATGCAGTGCTCTATGCACCATTAGGTGCGAAGCGAATGATGAATTATGATGAATAAAAAATTCGAAAAAAAAAATAAGTAACAAAAAAGAATCATTATGAAAATTAATTATGAGTAAAAAAAAGTACCACTAATAGAAGGAATAAAGACAAAAATAAATATTAAGAATGATTTTATGCAAAACTAAGAATCGAACAATATTCAATCAAATATTTTTGAACACCAAAAATAGTTAGCAAAATGGTAAATTTTTAATAATGAATAAAAACGTTTTTAAATATTAATATCTAGTACCGTATCTAGAATAGATTGTCTATGTGAGCATACAGATTGCTCGGGTTGTAATATGTTGGAGCGTTTCATTCATTAGACGTTTCTCATCTTCGGGGGCGGATAAGGGGGAGTGTCGAATAATGGAGACTGTAGGATAATTGCGGGGTTGGCGCATCTTCGTCATCCGTCTTGCGAAGACAAAACTAAAACTCAAACAGAACGGTTCCGAGGAGGACACAAGAGGCATAAATCTTTTTAATCACTTTAAAAACCTATTTCAAAATGGGGTCTAATGAACTAATTTGGTTTTTTGACGTAAGAAATAATAAACCAGAATATTTATTTAACCGCTTGTCTCGTGGTCGTGTGGTTAGAGAGTTTGCCTACAATGCACGAGGTCCAAAGTCACAAGGAAAACATCAGCTGTCTGAGTTTTTATCATTCATTCAAATTAGTCGGTTATTGGCAGTGCGCGGGAGCGCACGCAAGTTAAATGACCGGTGTAATAGGGAAAAATCACTTCTTTTTTCATTACTAAAGTAATCAAGGTCTATAAAATACTGTCCAGTAAATAAATATTTTTTTACTAATTATTAGTACCATAAAAAATACTTTCAAATTTGTAATTTTGGGTTCCCGCAAAAACGGTCATTCCATTGGCCATATCACTAATACGTCAAGATTCATATTTATTTGTTCCTGGCCATTAAAATTTGTTCAGAAGAATATCATAAATATTGACGTCACCATATACAATATTGACGGCCAAACACGTCGCATTTTTCTAGCAACGTATATTTTTTTTTTTTTTTGATTCATGTATCAAAACAATTCTCCACAATATTTACATTGATTTTGAAAACCAAATTAATTATTCTAAATCGATATAATATATTTTTATCGGTATTCGTAGTATGTGATATTTTTTTTTGCTTAACGTACCGTGGGTACCATATATAGGTATAGGTACTGTATCAATCTTGATAACTCCTTAGGGGATATAATCGAGCTCTTGTCAACAAACATTTGGATGTCTTTAAAATATTGCTAATTATTTATTGGACCAAGGAAATAACAGAAAACATTTGACCGTTTTTTACCTTCTCAGAAACTTTTCGATCATAAAAAATGGCCTGTCATATCGAAACCACAATAAAACAATAAATCAAAAAGTGTATCTTCAAAGTATCAAATATTTAAGTTGGTAATTAAAAATACAAAAGCCATTTTGGAACGTTTCTTTAATAACTAGATGTCAAGCGGGTCCCTTTGCATTTCAAATTTAGAACTTAGACGCCAAATTTGGAAAACGACTTCTTTTGTTTTTTCTCCAATTGTTCCAGACGTACTAAAAACAGGTCGTTTGCGGTTTATGTTGACACCTGAAGGCTTTACTGGGAAAATTCTTGCCTCGTATGTGCCCAGCGTTCTGGTTTCGGACGAGCGTTTGTTAGAGACGGACGTGACGGGGGTTTTATGGCGTTTTGCCTTAGGGAAGCGCCATCTCATTTTGTGGTCAAATAGGTCGGAGTTCTGAGCGCCGAGAGTTATTAAGGAGTTATTCTTTTGTCTTTTGGTCGTTAAGAAATTTAAATATTAAATTAACATGGACTCTTTTTGTACGCCAACAAAGGTAAGTTCTTGTAATTAACAAATTTAGTTTTTATCTGCCTCGTGAAGTATTGGTTAGCGCATTTGGTTACCTGTATGAGGTACCATGTTTAATTTTTTGCAAAGCCGAAATGAAATATTTTTATTTATTGATGCACATTATTTAATATTAATAATTGTCATGTATCAATGTATTTTTAGTTGTTTTTAACAGTTAAAAAAGTACCTAAATACTTTGATTGAATCTCCTCACATTTACGAAAGAAGAGCTATTTGAGTTTCGTATTTTTTTACATAATGAAATCAATGACACTATGACACAGCTTATAGTGACACAAAGGAGGAACGACTTATATCTGTGTATTAAATCCGACTAGCTAGAAAATCCGTAAAAACCAAAATATTTAAAAAAAAACGATGCGTGAAGTAAAGAAATTTACATATTGAAAAAAAAAAATCTTTCTCATCACAAATCAGGTTGTCGAGGTGTAAAAATGTTGTGTTCAATTTTTTTTTAAAGTCTTAGAATTGTTTTATTTTATGACAATTTCCTTTGTTTTTTGTTTTAGAAACGTGTTAAACAACTATTATAATTCCTCTGTACGTGTGATGTCATTGAACTCCTTCTAAACGGCTTAACCGATTTACGTACGGTTTTCAGGGAAATATAGATCTTTGCGCCGTGCGTGTTTCTTGATATTAAAATCTTCAAATTTATGTGTAAAAAAGAAGTAAATAGCATAAATGTTTTATTCATCGATCTACCAGGGTTACATTCGAGGAGAACGCATTGACGAAAAAATGGAAAGATTTTGTTATTTTGTGTAAAAAAAGAGTTTGTTTTTAAATATTTACAACAGAATTTGTTTTTTGTGGATCTCAATTAGAATATTAAATTCATTATATTTTCAATCCATTTTTTTTCTGGGTTTTTGGTAACACTAAAATAATATTAAATTCAATACATTTTTAAAAATCGTATTCCCACATAGGTACGGTACACCCCACTGTTGGTGAAAAGACCGGAGTTTGACGTTTGCAAAAAGAATGCCATATTTGAAAAAAAATTAAATGTTTTCGAATTCAACAATAAACAAGTACCTACTTAAGTTTAATATTTAAATATTAACAATTTTTAGTTTTGGAATTTAATCACAAACAGGTACCTACTTTTCAATAAAAAGTATTTTTCCAAGGCAAGCCAACGTTCGGACAGGACAACGTCAGTCGGGTCAGCTAGTTTATTATAAGTTTAGCGGAATCTAGTTTTTACTTTTATTCATTTTATTTATTCACAAACAATACACACGACATTGGTATAATAATCACAATTTGTTATGTTTAAATATTGAATTAAATTATATGTGAACACATCATCATCATCATTCTTTTCCGAAACTAATGGTGTATAAGGTACTGCATTGGTACGCCAACCGCAGCGCATCTTGATCATTTTTCATTCAAAACACCAAGGATTAAGAAAAATCACATTTAATTTTTGGGTTCTTATCGGAAATCGAACTCGAAAACGTCCGTGCGTGATTTAAGAATCTTAACCATTACATCACAGAAGCCTATAAATAATCATAAATAAATTTACGCGATATGAAATTCGGATCTATAGAATCGTATTATAGTAGAACATTTATATTATATATTTATTAAATATATTTATGAGGACCTAGAAGATATCGTAACAGTAATAAGTCATAAAGACTTATCGTATTAGGTAATATCATACCTGGTAAAAATAGTAAAGGTAATTAAGTGTTAAAACAAATAAAAATAGGACACAAAATGCCGAAAGCTCTCGAAGTGGAACGGAAGGTCAGTTAATGCCTGCCAATAGTCCGGCTTCTCCTGAATGGGTTTTCAGTGGTTTGCTCTTCTTAAAACAAATGCGGAGAGGTTCCTTAACAGCCGATTATCCCATCAGAACCATCACGCTGTTTCCCAGTAAGGGTAAACAGAGAGGATAGAACGCCACAATACTCTATCTTTGCATACACATCTCGCTTCTTCTATATTCATACATCGTCTCATGCAGCGCGCCGATTATTCCGACTTTTGACATGTCCATATTCAAGTATTTGTTGGAATTGGTCATGCCATGTCTTTCTCGGTCTTCCTCTATTTCCGCATCCATCAACATTTGCATTTTAAATATTCTTAGCTGTTCATTCGCTGTCCATTCGTTCTACATGTCCAAACCAGCGCAGAGCTCCTTTCTTGATTTTGTCGATAGTGCTTGTCTCAGCCTTATATAACGTAGGTACAGATTTCAACATTTGTGCATCTATCGTACATAGTTTTAAAACACATTCGCCTGAGAGATCGCATTTCGACAGCATTCAGCCTACTTTCATCCCTGTTTTTCCAAGTCTATGCTTCGCTCCCATAAATCTGGGTCAGGACCAGGACTCCGTTTTGAACTGCCAATTTTGCCACTTGTGACAAACATTTATTTGCCAAAGTAGATTTAAGTGCGCCGTTCACTCTGTTCCCGGCACTCACCCTCCTTTCTCAGTCATTCCATCCCTAGTAAACATTCTTCCCAAATACAAAAATTCCTCTTCTTATTTTAGTATAACTCCATTCACAGTGATTTCACATTTAGTCATACTTTCATCTCTTTCAAAAACCATCACATTCGATTTATCGACATTCATCAGCAAATCGCTTCCCTTGCATATATTGTATACCTTTGTTACCAAGAACTGTATTTCCTCTTCCGTTAATATAAGCCCTGTACATTAAAAGCAAGTCAAAAAATAAGCAACTCCTAGATAACAAAAAAAAACATCCATATTAAATTTTATCAAAAATGTAAAATCAAGTTTAAAGTATGAAAAATAGAATATAAATTCTTTTTTTTTTTCTAAACTATTATTTTATATTTTATTATTTTAATATAAAATAAATTTTATATATTTATATTTAAATTATATTTATATTTTCGACACTGGACTCGTGTGCAATATTTACACACATGTCCACCCTCATTTCAACATAACACCCACCCACCCACCCTCTCACTCACTTACACTCACACAAACACACTAGTATGTATTGTACGTGTATTAAATGTATTTCTGTGGATATCTGTCATTGGTTTTATTCTCTGTATATTTTATTTGTTATATTTTTGTTACATGTATTACTGTTGACATCCCCAATTAATAATAAAAATAAACATGTCGTTTACATGTACCCGCAAGAATTTTTTTTTATTTTTAAAATATTTATACACATTTTCGTACATAAATATCGATTTTACTTTAAACCGTCTCGATATGTTCTTACCGATGAAGATAGCGTTTGTAATCGCCGCCTATATCTGTGAAATTCGACACAACCACGTGACCACATTCCGGTATTTCATTGTATGATTAAAAATAATCTAATAAATACATTTGAAAAGTAATTCCGAAGAAGTAATGTGATATACCCACGGTCCTATGTGAGAGTAAGATTATTCGTGTTTAAAATGTGGAACTACAGCGCAGAACAGTCGCGATTGTAATTTGTTTTGTTTTTTGAATTTGGAACTCGGATTGGTTTTCGAATTCGCGCCCTTTTGGGCCCTATGCCCTACCGTGAAATGAAGGGCGTGATCACGTTGGAAACTCATTACTGTAATTCCAGGTTTGGACGTTCGTGTTAAATGGACGCGGACGGTCCTGCTGTTGGAGTTTTTGTGGTCAACTTCCAATTCGTTTCTCACTCCCTACAAGTGTATTGTTTGTGCAGGACTGGATCCAGAGATTCGCAACACGATTTCTTTTTATTTTTGAATTACAAAAACACACTAAAAAAAAGTAAAAAATGTGTAATAATAATGTAGATAGTATTTTAAGTAACGAAATGTTTGTGTTAATTTAATTTAAATAATGTATCCTGAAATTTTTTTTGCTCCATAGCAGGAGACTCCAGTACAATGGAGAATTTCAGCGATTTCAAAATACCCGGACATGAGAAAAAATCAAACAATCCACCACGCCGCTTCTCCGTAGGGGGTAAGCAGAGATGATAGAACGCCATATCACTCTATTTATTTATTTTTATGTCGTATTTTTTTTGCACTACAACAGGCCTAATTAAAGTGGTGAATTACATCACTAAACGTCCAACTCCGGTCGTCTTACCAACAAAAGGGTGTACTTATGTAGGAATTCGATTTTTAAAAATATATTTAATTTAAATAATAATAAAAATACGTTATAGTTTTATTCCACTTTTATTTATAATTATTTGATAATTTTTTTTACCAGTGACCGGGTTTCGTCGTGACCAACATCGTCAGACTGGATGCCAGTCACGACGAAACCCGGTCACTGGTAAAAAATGTATAAAATAATTATAAATAAAAGTGGAATAAAACTATAAAGTATTTTAATTTTTATAATTAAAATGCAGTTCCACCAAGAAATGTCAGTAGAAAAACTCAATATATATTGAATTTAATATTATTTTAGTGTTACCAAAAATACAATAAAAATAAATAAATGGGTAGAAATTATAAGGAATTTAAGGCAAAAATCTGATTGAGATCCACAAAAAAAAATGCTGTTTGTAAACATTCAAAAACAAACGTTTTTTATTCACAAAAAACATTTTTTTTTCAAATGCATTCTCCTCGAATGCAACCCTGGTAGATATATGAATAAATAATTTATGCTCCTAACTTCTGTATTACATATTCGATTGAAGATTTTAATATCTACGAACACGCACAGCGCAAAGATCTATATTTCTCTGAAAACCGCACGTAAATCGATTAAACCGTTTAAGAGGAGTACGGTGACATCACATGTACAGAGGAATTATATATATAAAGATATCATTGTCGACTGTTTGTTTCTGTAAAATAAACAAATAATCATAAATAATGTCACCAATATACTTTAAATTTCTGCCAGTGAACAAATCTAAAGTGAGCTTATGTATATCGTAATTAAAATAAGGCTAACTGTTATAAATATGTAATTCCCCGATCCGGCCATGTTACTATTTCCTTTTAGGGGCATATATCTTTTTGATTAATGTCCCGGTGAAGTTAGTTTCGCCCACCTACATCCTTTTGTTTCATTTTAAAATTGCAATCGGAGTCCCCAAATAGAAAAGCTCTCTTCCCGTGGGTAGCTTTTGTACCGAATCGCCGGACTTCCATCTTCCTTCCTTCCTATAATTGATAGCACTGACCAATTTGTTAAAAACAATAAAAAATAATGACTCGTTTTATTGAGTCGCGAGGGGGTTGAACACATTTTTTAATTTTTTATTATATTGTATAAATTTGTTAAATAAATAAGTACACATATTCAACAATGTTTTGAGTATGTCCAAATGCTTGCAGATTGTCTAGGGAGTTGTTCATTATTAAATTTATTGCAACATAGACGGAAAACATTTTTGATAAGAAAATATAGGAGTCCAGGCATTTACAGGGCTTATGATCTGTCATTGGCTGGTTTAAATGGCCACTTTACACACTGTGTAACATTCACCATTCTGCCTATGTTTGAACATCCACATTTCCTCATCTCTTCCATCTGTTGACTTTCGTTAAGTAAAGGAGCTGAAACCTTTATCATGTGGGTGAGATTCATCCGGCTGAACCAATTCACCCACTAGGCAACGCCTGAAAACAATTTTCCAATTTTTTTAGACTTCTTCTTTTATTAGGTAGTAAATTCATCAATGTTTTGAGTATGTCCAAATGCTTGCAGACTGGCTGGATTCTCCCTAGAGAGTTGTTCATATTTTAATTTATTGCAACAGAGAGGGAAAACATTTTTACTTAAATCAGCCAATGACAGGTCAGAAGCCCTGTAAATGACTAGACTCCCATATTCCCTTCTTAAAAATGTGTTTCCTCTCTGTTGCAGTAAATTTAAGTAAACATATATTTAATAAAAGGGAATCTACATATATAAAACTAGGGAATAAGATAATGAATACTGAGCGTCCGCTGGTTAGAATAATCTCCAACTAACATGGCTGAGCCCAATACACCACTGAGTTCGAATAAAGAAATTATGATGATGATGGTCTGTTGTGGTGCAAAATAAACAAATAAATGACCAAGAAATTTTGCATCTCAACATAAGTAAAAATATAATATTGTCAAACGCCACACCCTTTTCCTAAAAAGTTCCTCGTTTCCGTTGTAATACCGTTACATTTTTTATCAATCACAGAAAAATTAACCTTTTTTTGAAAAAAAAAATCTTCCAATTGATCCAATACTTTTTAACATTTTCAATTATTCATAAATTCCTGTGGATACAAAAAATATTTTGTATTTGTACAATGAATTATTTAAAAAAATAAGGTACCTATTCAAAAAGAATTAAAAGGTACTTTATTAATTTAACACTCATTTTTTATATTCATTATTTCTCAAACTGATAATCAATCCACACAATTTATGAAACATGTTTTATCTTACAGTATTAATTTATATTTCTTCATCATCATCATCATTCCCTTCCCGCACCTAATAGTGCATAGGGCACTGCATTGTTCCGTCGATCACATGGAATCTTGATCATTTTTGTTACATGAGGGTAAGATGATTAGTCTTACACTTCAGGTGTCCAGGGACTATGAAATATTGTATTGTGAAAACATCCTTTAAAATAAATATTTCATGTCAACCATGTAAATATTTTTTTTTTCAATTGACTAGCTTAATTAAATTCTATCAATATAATGAAAGTTATTACATTTAATTATACTTACGTATTAAAAATTATACGTTAAATTTTTGTATAAAATATATAACAACGGAGCTGAATAATGTAAATATTTATTCAATTAAATTAGTTTGTGATGATGAAGATTGGTTTAATATTAGTAAAACACATTTAAATTTTGGCTACATATCAATTCAAAGGACGGCAAAAATTCGTTCTTAAACAAACAAGCTTTCTGTGAAACAAAAAACTGCTTTTTCTGTTTAATGCCGGCTACCAATATGAGCAGAAAAAAATAGAGACGTAAGTATGTGAGTAAATAATGCTTAAATTTCGTGTATATTTAAAAGAACACTGGCCTGAAGGGGTAAAGGCGTATTTTTCAAAGCATACCTACCTTCCGAAGTATTTTGTGTTATACATTATACAATGTGCAGAATTTCTCACGGAATGCCGTCCCAGGGGCGTAGTTGAAGCCATCAGGATCTCATCAGCAACAGTTCCTATCGTCCATAGTCCTACAGGTAAACACATAATGATCTATCAAGGACTTGTGACATATGAAAGCGGAGATTTATATTCTGGACATCCTTCCTAATTAAGATAATTATTTTCGTTACAATATTGTAAATGAAGAAAACTTAGTAAAAAAAATGTTGGTCATAAATATATAAAATTAAAAAAACAACAAAGCATTACGCCGTTTGCTCGTGGGGGTAGGCAGAGAGAATAGAACGCTATATATTAATCTGTCTTTGTGTACAAATCTCGCTTCCGCTACATTTAAGGTGATGTCAAGTCCTTATCTGCACATTTATTTATTTTTTAATAATTTAATTCTGATAATTTTTGCTGTCAATTTTATTGAAATACGTATTTTATTCTTGTTTATTTTATTATTAATTAGTACAATTTTTGCAATTTTATTTCAACATTTACTATAATTTAAATTCAATGAAATTTTTTAATTCAATTAATTTTGCTGAGTTTTAGATAAATATGTATTTAGTTAGTGTATATAAATATGTATGTAGTTGATGAAAAATAAATAGTATCTATTTTTTATTTGTTTCAATTTTTATGTGTATTATGTATTATTTTTTCATTGTTTGTAAACCAAATAAAAAAATAATCGTTTGGATGAACCCAAAATATTATCAAAGAAATATTTGAATTATACCTTTAAAATATTATTTTTACATACCGCCATTGTGAAGTTTTTTTTAATGTCCATCCGTTCTTGTACACCGCTGGTGTCCAAAATCGGTTATGAATGAAGTTATTAATGAAAGATCTTGACATTTCCCAACTTCATAATGTCTACATTCTACATTGAATAATGAAGTGACATTTTTCAAAACCGAAGTGAAAGGATTAAGAATATTATATTGATGTATACGTATCAAATTATTGCCATTTTTCATAATCAGCCGTCTAAGTTTTGAATATCTACTCATCAGAATTTAAAGCGTTTTTTTATGAATGCAAAGAGACACAATTACGGGACATTAAATTTTGATAGATGGTAGTTTGGACTTCAAAATAATGCTTAGGAATTTATGTGTCATGAAAAGGTTCTAGTATAACATTTTATCATATGGAGCATTTTGTTGGTGAATGAATACTACATTGATAAAGTACACTGCCCGATTTAGAAAAAATAAAGGTTCTATCCAATATTTACTTTAAATCTGTACAATTATAATATAATAAACATAACGTTTACATATATATGATATATGTTAACTAATATGTTTATAAAAAGTCAATATTATATACAAATATAAAACACGTAGTACTTTATGTAATTGGAACACATATTATTTTTTGTGTATTTCATTGCATTATATTGTTTTTTATTATATATTATACCATATTATTTATGTTTAAGAAACATGTACTCTTGGCACATATATATACTTCATATTTGTATGATAACAATTTTTAATTTCTTACATTTGATAAGCTAGGCATTTATAATTAAGAAGTTTTAATTTTTTCTTTTTTATGTTATTGTTTTATTAGTATAAGACTACTTATGCTCTAAAGATAAAAAATCTCCATCTTAGAACAGGCTGAGCCATGTTAGATGGAGACTATCATAAAGTTCAAGGCCAAGTTGGCCAAGTTCTTTCGATTGTCACCTCTATAAGAGATCTTGGAGTGATCCTAGATAATAAACTAACTTTTCTGGAACACTTTGATAATATAGTAAACAGATCCTTAAAAATTTTAGGCTTTATTAATAGAACTACGTCTGATTTCCAAAGTATGCTTACACTTAAAACACTTTATTGCTCTTTAGTTCGCCCTATTCTTGAATATGCATCTGTAATCTGGTCCCCTCATTATGCTGTTCATATCAAGCGCCTTGAATCAGTTCAACATCGTTTTATAAGAAAAATTGCATGGAAGATGGGATTGGAAAGAGGAGACTATTCATATTCTGATATGGAGAGGTTTTTAAGCATATCAAGTCTTGAAAAACGCAGATGCATTGCAGATATAATCTGCATGTATAAAATTATGAACTGTCTCATTGATGCCCCTGAAATTTTGCAAAAGATTCTTTTTAACGTTCCCACCCGTAGACTAAGAAATAATGAAATGCTTTTCCTCGGTCACTACAGGACCAATTATGGTGCACAGTCGCCTTTGCCCAGAATGATCAGGCGGGTGAACGATCATCAAGATCTTGATTATTATGGTGTAAGGATGTCTTTCTTTACAAATCAGCTAAAGAATCTGTATAGTTAGCCTATGCTTTTTACTTAATCTAAAAAATCTATCATCTGTCTTTGCTGCTTATTTCTGTTCCTTATATTTTTTTATTCCTTTGTAAAAATTTCTTTTAATTGTAATGTTTATAATGGACTTTGTCCGTAAATAAATAAATAAATAAATAAATAAATAAATAAACAGAGAATACTCCGTTTTCATTTTACATACATTAGTTTAAAATAGATTCCCTGTTATTAAGCATGTATACTATTTTTTTTAAATACATTTATAAAAAAAAGAATTAAAAAATATTTATATGTTCACATATTTTTTTAAACATTTTTTACATTGTTTTTTTTTTCTTTTTACAGGGTATTTTGCTATATTTTTATTTTTATATATTTATATAAATATGTTTTTGTTATACACATGTATTTATACTGAACTATAAATGTGTTTTTTTCTATGTATTTTGTTTTTGCTACTTTTTTTACCGAGTTCAAATATATTTTTTACTTTGTAGGCTACAATAATTTTTGTTTCTGTATATTAATAACTCTTTTTTAAATGTTTTTTGACTGTCTTAGAACGACGTAAATAGCCATAGTTAGACAGTTAAAGCAACTTTGTATAAATAAAAAAAATATTTACATAAAATGATAATAAATAAATAAAAATGTAATTTTTATTTTATTTTACTTTCTCATAAAAACAAAACACATTATAGAATTTAAACAATGGTTACAATATTGGTAGAAATGTATACATTAAATGTGTCTTAATTACATTATGAGTAAAACCTTTTTTTATAAGATAATAATATTTACTCTAAATTCTAGTTTTAGTCACAAAAAATTTAGTGTATCCGTTTTATTATTGTATATGTTAGTGATAATGAGTATATATATTCAGGGGGGGGGGTGTAAATATGTATGGGTGTGTGAGTATTGTATGTATGCGAGAGTGTGTAGTAAATATAAGTGGACTTATTGAACAATGATTATAGAAAAAACATCTGTTTTTGTAAAACCTTAATGAGGAAACCAATCAACCACCTTATCGATCGATGTAATGATCGAAATTGTTGATGATCGAAATTGTTAAGAGTGTTAAGAACACTCCGGCTTAAAATCCAAATTTAAAAATATGTAAAAAAAATAAAAAAGTATTGAAAAAAAAATATACCTGTATAAATATATATATATTTTTTATTTAAATCTTCAAGTAAGTACAAATAATGGGAAGGTACTTGGGCGGACTTGTTAATCAAGACAATATCTTCAAGGTAACCGAAAAACAGACTCGTCAAAAAAAGAGTTAAATTTGTTGCAACAGAGAGGAAAAATATTTTTGAGACGTAAATATGAAAGTCTAGGCATTTACAGGACTAATGACCTAAAAATATTTTCCCCTCTGTTACATCAAATTTAGATCTTAATAACTCCCTAGAGAGGAAATGCAGCCTGTTTACAAATATTTGGACGTACTAAAAATTTGTAGAAATAACGGCTGTTGGGGAGATAAATCTTGCAAATGTAGATGGATTAAATGCAAAACCGCCACTAGCCTTGATCACTGACTACCAAATTCGACTATTTGCAGAAAATACATTAATTTATGTAGCTGATAACAAATATAATATAAACGCAGAATTGAAAATAGGGATTAAAGTAAATAAGCTTAAACTAAATGTAGGAAAAACAAAATGTATGCTAATAGGTAAGAAACGCTTTTTTTTTACAGTGCAAACAGTGATAAGAGGAGAGAAGGAAAAAAATCATGTCTTGTCGTGTCAAAAACAGATACAACTGAAGGACAGGTATGAAAAAAAATCATGAATGTGGAATGTATGTCAGAATTAAAATTTGTGGAAGGCCATTATGTACCTAAAGGCGTGATGGTAGTAGTAGTAGAATAAAAGGTAAGGAAAAAAGGAGAGTTTAAAAAGGATATGGAAAATAGATGATATGCATTTTCAAATTAAAATGGCCAATATTTACGTAAAATAGTCTAAGTATTCAAATATTTATTTTAGTTTCACAGTTTCCGTTTTTTAGATTCTATAACCGCACAATGTGTTCCAAAAGCGTATCCCGTGCTGCCATAAAACTTTAATGGACACCTCTTCCATACTGTTGTGTCCATCGGTTGTGTCAAATCATTTCACGGACCACACAATGTGTCTCACTGTTCGCGCGGGAAATTTCAAAAAAAGAACGCGGTATTCAAAAACGGAACGGTGGAATTCAAATTCGAACGCCGCGAGCCAATCAGAGGTAATGGAATGTTTTTGAATTTAGAAGGGACCATAATATTTTGGAAACGGAATAAATTTGAATATGATTTCGGTAAACGACGGACAAGATCTTTTGAATGATATGTCATAAAATGGAATTTATTGAGAGCCGATAATAATAATAATTATGTGATTTATAGTCAGATAAATCTCTATTGCCGATGAATATATTAAAATTTCAACAATGTTTTGTCCAAATATTTTAAGATATGCATATTTATTGACAGATTTCGACAGAAAAAGAGGGGATGTCTGGGCATTAACCATGGCTTATGATCTGTGATTGTCTAGTTTTTTTAACGGTCACTTTTGACGCTGCGCTTTATTCACCCTTTTATAATTTTTTTTTTTTTATAAATAAAGAAATATTTGCGTACTTTTTTATCCAAATATTTCAATTTTTGGGGCCATTTTCAACGAGTTGTAAATAACTCACCATTAGAAATAGGAATCAAGTTGAGGTAGAGGGGGGTTCAAACCTAGGACCTCTGATCCGTGAGTCCGCAACACTAGCCACGGGACCACAACCCGATACAACCCGATTCGTTCAAAAAAAATTTTTTAACCCGCTAGGCCTCTATTTTAGAGGCATGTCAGCAGGTGGAAAGGAGGAGATATGGAAGGAGATTATGAAAATACACAACAACACCCAGACCAATTGAGAAAATAATATTTCTTTAACAATACTATTTTTAGGTAGGTAAGTTTTGTAATCATTTCGGCGAATCAATCATGTCCAATAAATTTAATCCTAATCGGCGAAGAATTCACTTCTGGAGAGAATTCTTGGAAGAATCGTAATCTAAAATTTATCCCTTAAGTAAAATATGATTCTAATAATGTATTTTTGCATAAGATTTTGCTAATAAACATGTTCTACGATGTGCTAGTGTTTTATCATTATTTAGTTAAGTACCTATTTAGTTACGGTTAACTCATGGTATGGGATTCTTAAACCCAATTAATATGAAAATTATTGATTGCGGGATTAATACATTTTATACTTTATTTTAGTTATCTCTAATTAGTGCCGACCCTAATGTACTCGTATGAGAGAGCAAAGTAGGTTTTTAAAAATAATTTATAAAAGCAGGTTGAATGTCGTCAAAATGCGATCTCTCAGGTGAACGTGTGGTAAAACAATGTATATAATACAAGGAATAAAACATGATCATTACGTTCCCTGGAGTTACAAAAACTTAATTCGGGGCTTAAACAAATAATACTAACATATTTTTAAAAAAAACAAATTTGGAACAATAAAATAACAAAGCAAGATTAAAATTTATATAAATGAACATATCTCAACAAAATTTAAACCAAAAAACTTTTCTCACACAAAAGAGGAAGTGTTAAATATAGAACTAAAAGAGATAAAGTCGTTAACATCACACAGACAATGCAATCATAGGGGCAGTATCAGAAATTTGATTTCATGAATTTGACATCTCCGACCGGCTTGTTAAAAACACAATTTTCATAAAAAAATAATCTAGCGTAAATACTTTTATTAAATGGATACATTTTTTTATGTGATAACTTCTAGCCACCCTGTACATGAGTAATGCTCTTTTCTCAATCCAATGAAGAGCGTATTATGGACTCCTGAACGTATTTTCTCAATCCAATGAAGAACGTATTATGTTCTTTCAGCGCAAAGATGCTAAGGCTACCAGATTACAGAAAGCTCTTTCGAGCAGCTTTTCTTGTTAAACAACAAGCAAATTTTCCGTGTTAGATTACCATGCAAGAGGTCTCGGGTTCGATTCCCGACATGGTTGGTATGAAATATTTATTTAAAAGAGTGGTTTAACACTAGAATATTTGAACGTAGTTATGTATAAAGCAGCCAGCTGTAGAAAATGAAACTAAGATAATAGCACCTTTGTGAAAAGAGTGAATAAACAAATCTACACAACAGTTGGAGTGTTTTTGACTTTAACAAATGACAAACAACGAATATATTAGTTTTTTAAAAATTACAAATAAGAATTTGATTATGTATTTGACCAGTTTAAATAATTTTTTTAATTCGTTAAGATTTTTTTAGTGCTGTGGGTGTTTTTTGAAAATTGAGAAATGCCGTTTTTGTGATGGACGCAAAAGATGGACGCAAAAGGACGAAAAAGTGATGCAATGTCACCCCGCCCTAGGGCTTACTTTGCATCATTTTTCAAAAAAATATAGCTTGTATATGAAACTACAAAATATACTTATAACCACAAAAATGTAAAGGAAATATATTATATAACCATGACATTTATTGTCAAAAACACTACTCATCTCCTCGATGAAAAAAATCATTATAGCTGAAAAGTTATTAAAAAGTGATGCAATTTAACCCCGTTTTACGGTATTCCCTTATTTAAGGTATTCTCCATCCCTGTTGTAATTTTTTAAGCTTAATGACTCCCGAGGGGGTGAAATTCAGTCTTTTGTCTACAAACATTTGGACAAACTCAAATATTGTAATTACGCATAATTAAAAATAAATTATTTTTTTCAGTGTAATTAATTGTAATTAACTGTGAATGTTAACCTGAATTATTTATATGTATGATCTATAAAAGTTATTACCTGTTTAATTTTTTTATTTCGTTTACACATCAAATAGTTTTATTTTATTAATGTAATAAAGTTAATTTATTACTTTTCTAACAGTTTTCTTTTGTTTTGGCGTTAAACAGCAGTAAATCAGTCAGTTGAGTGTTCGTAAGTTTATTAATAATTGTTATCTACAATGAAAGTTTGTTAATTCTGAAATTTGCATAAGAATAGATGTAGCCGAATTGAGGTCCCGCGCTTGTGTCTCAGAATCACAGATCAGAGGTCCTGGGTTCAAACCACGCTACCAAATAAAAAAGAAAATTCAATAGAAATAGAGTAGACTTTTTATGCACAGGATATGAGAATATATTAATTATTTTGGTAAACTCTCATCGGCCATTTGGACATGCACAAAAGTAAGCTATTTTTTTCTTATTCATAAATTATTTAAAAAACATTATAAAAGTATAATTAAAACATTAGCTAATCGATCCAATAAGAAATAAATTAAAATCCGTTTTTCTAAATGTTCCATTGAATATTCAAGTTTTTTTTTTTTTTTATAAAAAAAGAAATATTTGCGTTCTTATAATTTACACAAATATTTAATTTTGAGGGCCATTTTCAACGAGTTATAAATAACTCACTATTAGAAAATGGGAATCAAGTTGGGGTAGATTGGGATTCGAACCACGGACCTTCGATCCGTGAGTTCGAGACGCTAGCCACGGGACCACAAACCAATTCTATATATACAAGTTATTTTCCATTAGTTGAAAATAATCCATGAAATCAAAATATATGAGCAAATTTTCTCTGCGTCTGTGCGGGTGAAGAATACATTTCTGTTTATTAAATAGAACGAGAACCTCGAACGAGTGTTTTTGACTCAATGGATTTTCACAGGTAAAAATCCTAAAAAAGGAAATCAAGTTTGCTTCTTAGTGTGATGGTTGGCGTTTTCGTCTACCCTCTTTATGGTTCTGGGTTCAATTTCTAGCGGGGTGAACGTGAAATATTGATTTTGAAATAAGTTTAAATTGCATTATTTCATTGTTCATAAACGGGAAAAAAATCACAATAAATTAGTTATGTGTTTTCCATTGTTTGTTTTAGAACAAATAAGGCAATAATTCATGACATATTTACCGTACACTGCACAAATATTGCGAGCACCTTTGGCAGCTTTATTACTCGATTGAATACGGACAGAATATGGTATCGAAAATGCTCACTTTCCTCTACTTGACATTCCGTTTGGAAGGTTTGTATTCAAATAAAATAACAAAACAAACAAAAAACCCATCACGCCGTTTCTCGGTAAGGGTAAGCAGAGAAGATAAAACGCCACAACACTCTATCTTTGCATACAGATCTCGCTTCTTCTACATTCATACATCTTTTCATGCACGCGCGCCGATTATTCCGACTTTTGACATGTCGATCTTTAAGTATTTGTTGGATTTGGTCATGCCATGTCTTTGTACATTTGCCCATTCGTTCTACGTTTCCAAACCAGCGCAGAGCTCCTTTCTTGATTTTGTCGATAATACTTGTCTCAGTCTTACATAATGTATGGATCTTACATTTGTGCATCTATCGTACATAGTTTTACCACACATTCGCTTGAGAGATCGCATTTCGACAGCATTCAGCCTACTTTCATCCCTGTGTTTCCAAGTCCATACTTCGCTCCCATACATCAGGGACGGGACCAGGACTCCGCTGTGAACTGCCACTTTTTTGTGAAATAAAATGCAATATCTTTTAGAGCAGAATTTTTTTTTCGAATGACGCATAATCTTTTCCCTTTTGTTATAGCTTAAGTGCTCATTTTCAAATTTAGAAAAAAAAAAATATATTTAATATATTTTACCTTATGTGAACCATATTAAAAATTTCGTTATTGGAAAGAAAAGATTTTCGTACTATGAAATAGGTGTGATAATTACTCTAAATGCCTGAATGATGGATGTGTTTCTCATATATATTTTCATGTTTTTCCCTTTTCGGGATTTTTAAATATTCGTATTTAACTGTTGGTTAATTTATTTATTCAAAACTTTAAGTACAAAGAATCCAAAAATATCTAAAAAGCATTCTAAAAAACGGACTGGTCAAAAGAAGAGTTGGTTAAAATTTTGTACAAAAAAAACATAAATATATTATATCAAAAGATACATACATTAAATTAATATAACCTTATTAATTATAACTAACCGCTGCTTTTTAATTGGGAAATAAGGCTTGCACATATATTTTTTTTTTAAAGTACATTATGTTTTACAACTTAAATGATGAGAAATGTGGAAGCAGATAATGAGTTTGGAAGGAAAGAAAAAGAGGAACCAAGAAAAAAAAATGGATAAAAATATATATTAAACAAAAACACTAAAATTCAGTGTTTAGAATTTAAGGATTTTTAATAATATTTCAGGCGTTACTTAAAGGTGGCTAAAGAATGTTCATTTTTTATGTAAAGAGATAACTCATTCCAAAGTCTAGCAGCTTGGATAGAAAAGGAATAGCTGAAAAATAATATGCTTTTTCGAGGAATGAAAAGTGTTATCTCCTAAGAAGTTGTCGGTTTAACTGTTGATATAAATAGATTTTTAAAATACAATTTATTTATAACTTAACTTGAGTTTATGCATTTTTACTGGTCTTTTATATAAATAAAATAAAATTAAAATTCCTCTTTAACAATATTTTTCATCTCCGTTGTGAAATATATCACGAACATTTTTTATTTCTCTAGAATTTCATTTTTAACGACCGTTATTGCAAATATCATAACTCACAAACAGAGTTTACACGAGTGTGTCCGAAGCGAGGAACGGTAGTCAAATGATTACGTCGAGTGATGGACCAAATGGCCTCCGGTTCGCACCCGCGCTGCGTCGATACTTGTCGTTCGCTGTTCGCTGTGTAAATAAACCGATAAACCAAGCTGTATCCCTATCGAAACGGAAGCGAGAACATTTAAAAATGTGTAACAATATAATTTTATGGTAAAAAATTTATCTAAAATTATTCTAATATTGTGCATCATAAATATTCTATGTTTCATGTATAATATTTTTTTTATATCTCGAATGACCCTTTTCTCATTTAAAAATTGTGTTAGAACATACGTATGTATTGTACTTACATGTAATTATTAATATTGTTTTTTTTACCCTTTTAAATTTGCATTTATTTAGTACAGAGACACAGCATAAAGTGACACAACAAGGAATGACCCATGCCTGTGAGGTTGCCTTGACTCACAAGAAAACTCTTGTTGAGTCGGGGCACATGTAATGTATTAAAAAATATACATATACATGCACATACATGAACACAAACACATATATATATACATATTCAAATATAACATTTATATGTAAGTGGGTACTTTATTTTTACAAATATCTAATAAGGTACCTCTTTATTACTTTTTCCAGTTATTTCACATTTATTTATTCGTTTACAGTTTTTTTATTTTATAAATAAATTAAATTGGGTACACCTTTTTTGTTTTGATTTCAGGAGCTAAATTCTGAGTTATTTTTAATTTTTGTTAGTTTGTTTTATTGTCTGTGTGGTTTTTTAGTGTTCTGCTTTATAAAAACTTTAAAATTTGTCTTCGAAAAATACATATGTTTTGATTTAAAAAAATGATTTCTTTTTCTATTTTTTTGTACATATTTTTATCTTTTTTATATTATTTTATATGTTAAAGGCTGTATTATTTAGAAGTGACTGTATATAAAAACCTTCGAATATATGTATAAGTATTAGAATACGTAAGTAAAATGGTACTAAGTCCCGTTTATTGAATAATAAATAAATAAATAATAATGCAATTATTTAAAACATACTTCAAAAACACTGTAGGAATTATATTATATATGTATGTGCAGGTACAAACAAAGTCAAAATTGAAATGTCACTATCTAAATATTTAAATTGTCCTTTATCCTTCTATACTTCTTCTTTCCTTCTCATCCCCTCTCTTCTCTTCTAAGTATTGTGTTATTTTTTGATATTCGTAGTTAAGTGTTATTTTTAATTTTGTTAATATTTGTTTTTAATTTTTGCATAAAAGTGTAAGATTCAATATGTCCATGTATTTGTAATTTTCTCAAACTGAACAGTTTGGGTAGGTAGGAAGAAATTGCCTTAAGGCAATATGCCCGCCCTTATATGTATATATATTGTATATGTTTATAAAGTGTTACACGAAAATAAATGAATAACTATTAAAACAAATGTTTTTCTGAATTTTCTAGTTATATTTTTTTAATCTAAAACGCCTTAAATTAATAAACAATGTTTATATATTATATTTACACAAAGATGTAAAACACAGTACCACATGGTTAAGGGAATATGGAATTTTATGCATTTACAGGACTCACGCTATTCTATCGGCCGGTGTAAGTGATCAACTTTAACACACTGGCAGTTAGGTTGACCGTACCACCTTCCTAAATATGTCCCGTCGTGTAAACACGCCTCTAGCTTTCCTTGTAAACAAGTGCTCAATCGTTTCATTTTTATTTATTTTTCCTAGTTTCCAGGCATAAAGCATGGTCACACCACCAAAATAGAACAGGACGTCCGCGAGTCATTTGTGTCAGATGACCACAAAGTGAAAAAAATAAAGAACTTTCTAAATAATTATTCTAAAATTGGAAATTATTTTGTCCTGTAAATCGAAAAATTGCAATTGATTTAAAATTACTTTTGCAATACTCTAGTATGGGCTTTTAAAGTACAAAATAATTATATGTTTAAAAGGTATAATTTGTACTTCGATTTAAGTAAACAAAAACTTTCACCTATTGTATAATTCATTAAACCAAATATGTTTAAATCATAATTTTCGTAAAAAGCGATTGTGCCGTAAATGTTGAATAAAATTAAACACTTGGGAGTTTTATTTAGAGATTAGTTTTATGAATAACTAATTAACTATATTTTTTTACCACTCTGCAAAAAACATAAATACTATTTCTCTTTCTTAAATTACGTTTTTTTCTCTTTTGATAACTTTTTAAACTAAACAGAACAATGTCTTAAATGATAACCAATTAAGATTAAGATTATTGGCTTTTGCTTGTAATAATAATGTTAAAAATATGTTGTATTAAGTTATTTATATGTTTTTAAAATAATAAAAATAAAAAAAAAACTTTACCGATTATATATTTTTTTATTTTATTAAACTATTCTACAGCATCTAAATTAATTGCCACAAGGATTCACCTTTTTTACTTCACAAAAGTCAACAAATGGAAGATCCGAGGAAATGTGGATGTTTAAACATAGGCAGAAGGTTAAATGGTACACAGTGTGTAAGACGACTACCTAAACCAGCCAATTACATGTTTTTTCCCTCTATATTACAATAAATTTAGATCTTAATAGAGACTGAAATCCAGCGTGTCTACATACATTTGGATATACTAAAACATTAGTAAAAGCATCTTAAATAGGTGAGCTTATACAACAATGTTTGAGTATGTCCAAATGCTTGCAGACTGGCTGGATTTTTACCCTAGGGAATTGTTCATATTTAAATTTATTTCAACAGAGAGGGAAAACATTTTTGAGAACGTTTTTGAGAAGGGAATATGGAAGTCTAGGCATTAACAGAGCTTATGACCTATCATTGGCTGGTTTAAGTGGCCACTTTACACATTGTGTAATATTCACCATTCTGCCCATGTTTGAAAATCCACTTTTCTTCGCAAAACTTCAAAAAAGTCAACAGATGGAAGAGTTGAGAAAAGTGGATTTTCAAACATGGGCAGAATTGTAAATGTTACACAGTGTGTAAAGTGGCCACTTAAACCAGCCAATGGCAGGTCACAAGCCTAGACTTCCATATTTCCTTCTCAAAAACGTTCTCAAAAACGTTTTCCCTCTGTGTTATTACGATTAGTACGACCGTTACTGAGTACGACCGATTGATAAAATTATGGTGACCGGTAATTCAAAGACTGAATTTTTATGTCGTTCTAAGAATAGTTGGTGTACAGAAACAAATATCCGCACCTTTCTTAATGGGGTCTGGTCAACTTCAGTTACTTGTGCTGGACAGTTTGCGTGGGTAGAAACGATAAACAATTAGACGAGTTGAGATAGAATTCGTAGAAAAAATAAGAAAAAACAATTTACCGAGGTAAACATAGAACGTTCACATTTTTGTCGGTCTCGTAGTTGGGTAAGTCAAAATATACATTATTATTTATGTTAATGAAAGACAAAACAAAATATTTATCCTTATTTCAGATAATATAATGAGGTATGTCATTTTTTTCAACCGAATTAACAAACGTAATGGGTCTCAAAAGTTGCGTTTTAGAAAACAAAATAATAACACCAATTTTTTAAAATAATGTCTTAAATTTAAATTTCATTGATAAACCCATACGGGTTACATACATTTAAGAAAATATTTTCACTTTTAAAATTCACATTCTACTGTTAATAATAATATTTTTAACGTCTTTTGTAAAGGTTGTCTGAGTCTTTTGTTTAGTTTTGTCTGGTAGTGTATTGTATAATTTCAGTCCATGGTTTATAATTCTCGATTGTCCATTTCTCGTTTTAAAATATTATATATTATATTTTTCTGATATTTTCGTATTGTGTTCATGTTTACTACAGTTTTTTTCGAGTTTTAATTCTTCGTCTATAATTACACCAGTGGCTAATTTATGAATAAATTTTAAAGATTCTAGTTTAAAGAGTTCAGTTACATTTAATTGGTTAGTTTGTTCAAAAAGTTCTTTAGTTGCTGTTAGATAGGGAAGGTCATATACTAACTTTAATATTTTATTTTGCTGTCTTTGTAGTCTGTTAATGTCATTTTGATTTCCTGTTCCCCATAGTAGTTGCATATCACATATTTTAGTTTTTACATAGGCTTCATACATTAAATTTTTTTCCTTTATTGGAACAAAGTTTTTGATTTTAAAAAATAGACTCGATAAAGTCGCCACTTTGCTAATTAAATTGTTGATATGAATTGTCCCTGTCAATTGTCTGTCTATTGTTAGTCCTAAGTATTTAACATGTTCAATTTCAGTTAGTCGTTCATTATTAATGTAAGCATCTACTTTGTGACATTTTTTTCTAGATTCAAAATGGATAATATTGCATTTTTTTTCATTAAGTCTAAGTAAGTTTGTGTTTGTCCATTTAGTCAATATAATAAGGTCTTCGTTTATGTCATTGTTTGTTAATACGTCTGTTTGATTTTTATAGAAAAGTCCAATGTCGTCGGCATACATAATAATTTTTCCTTTAAAATTATACAGTGATAAATCATTAATATATAAAATATATAATAGTTGGCTTTGGCTCGCTAAACTGCCACAAAGTTTTGAAATAACTTAACAACATCAAAATATTTTTTAATTTTTATAACAATACAAATTACGTAAATGAATCTTTGTCAATGGCTATCTTTCGGCTTTTTTCGGCGCAACTAAGAGACGCGAGATTGACGTGGGAGGAGGCCAGAGTGCTGACCGGCGATAAGGTCTCCTGGAGGCGCCTGGAGAAGTTCGGGTGCTCCGTTTAGGAGCGGACGCGGCAAAAAGAAGAAGAAATAAACATGGGCAGAATGGTGAATGATACATAGTGTGTAGAATTATCACTTTCACAAGCCAACGTCAGGTCCAAAACCTTTATATCTAGTCTTTAATACTCCTGTCTCAAAAAATGTTTTTTAGTGTTTGATATTTTTTGAATAACTCGCGATGATTTTTTTTAACATTAAGATTATGAAAAAAAAAATTTAGTCCTTGTGGTTTGATTATAAGTAATAGTTTAAATTCAAAAGTAATTGCTCAAGTTTTTAAAAAATCTTTCCCTGTTCTTTAAAAAATAGTGTTTAAAAAAAAATCCTATTTCTTTAAATTATTATAATAGAAAAAAGAACTAGTTTTATTCCACTTTTTTTTAACTTTATAATTACTTCCAGTGACCGGGTTTTGTCGTGATCAACATCGTCAGACTAGTCGACGTCAGAATATATAAATAAAAGTGGAATGATACCGCATACGTATTTTCTGTATTATAAAGTTCCATCAAGAAATGTCTGTAGAAAAACTCAATCTATACTCTTTTTATTTTAAATTTGTGACAGAACTTAGAAAAATAATGTTTTACTATCGTTTACCCCTTTTTATTACCTTTGTTGTTTATGTAACATATCTACACTGATTTTGAAGAACGCGTTGTTACGCCCCATACAAAGGTAGTTAAACAAGTTTATTCTCATGCAAATCAAACTTTAGATTTACAGTCCCTTTGTACAAGTAATCTGAGGTCCAGGGCTCGAAGCCCGAAGCGGTGTGACTAAAAACAAGTGTAAAATCTTTTTCCAGGGTTATTTCTTTAAGACGACAGAACTACATGTATAAACATTAAAAAAATGTACATGAATTGCGTTCAGGCAGAGATTCTTTAAACCGCAATTCTGGAATAAGTGGGTTCATTTTTTCAAATTCTATTTACTTCAAATTAATTAATTTTAAATAATATATTTTTTTAAAAAATTGAAAAATTGACAAAATAGAAAAATCCTGCTCCGCAAAACCCCATCGGATAATGGAACAGATCAATATTCAGAGCGATGTTGTTAAGCATAGCGGTAACCCTTCTAACAGGCATAACTATAGGCAAGTTGGTCCTGAATATCGAAATATGAAACAATCTATGCTGACGCTGTCTTATGTAATTATCAGGAACACACAAACCAATGATCATCATAATCTTAGAATCATTGATAAAACCGCGCAACAATCGATAAAAATGTGTAGTCAAATACACATTCCTTCTAGTCTCTTAACTGTTGTATCCAAGCATACCCTGGAGAAACTGGGTTGAGTAGAGTCAAGGATAATACCCGCACTCTCTCATGTAGAGATGTATGAGAAACTTTTTTTGGATTTTCTCTATCATAAGAGAGTACTTCAGTTCATGTGGCCCCCAAATCATCGAGCCACTCACAAGTCTACTGCGCACCAAGAAGTTGTAAAGAGTTCTCAGTACGCGGGTATTTTCAAAAACCCTGGCAGTACGCAGAACAAATCCTAACATCTTTAACGCATTACCACTGATTTTCTCTTTGTGTTCATAAAATGTCAGGATGCTCAGTGCTCACGAACCTAACGCCAAGATCCTTAATATTCGATGTGTCCTAAAACAATTGTGTAGGTCTTATACACATCATGGGGAAAAGATTTAAGCTAGTATTGCCGTAATAAGCAAAAAGGCAGTTATTTGCATCATATTTTGATCAGGAAACTTTTCAGTACTTATCAATTTAATGCAAATAAAAAAAAAGGTAAATAATCATAATTAAAAACACAGTATGTCAATTATTTCCACAACATAAAATCTTTATGTTTCATATCTACACTGAGTGTTTGCTTATAAATTTCTAGATATCGTGTTATTGCTTAAATATCTTAAAATAAACATTTTGTCGTTTTTCTTACTTAAATAAGTTTTTAACTGCGCATTGCTATATTCGTCGGAGCTAAGGGACGCGGGATTGATGTGGGAAGAGGCGAGAGTGCTGGCTGATGGTAGGGTCTCCTAGAGGTGTCTGGAGAAGTTAAAATGCTTCACTTAGGAGCGGATGGGAAAAAAAAAGAAGAATAAATAAAAATGGACAGAATGGTGAACAATACACAGTGTGTTATGTCATATAATCGCTTAAACCAGCCAAAGTCAGATTAAAAGCCTTGTTAATATCTTGTATTTTATACACTCGTCTCAAAAAATATTTTTTTTAATCTTTCGATACTTTTTTAACAACATGTTTGAAATTTCTTGTAGAACATTACCCCATATATAACTCATTTTGTGATTTTTATTAAAAAACGGCCTCTTTACTTATGGCGGCAGAATAGACGTTTGCAATTCAAATCGGATTCCAAAAATGATTTCTTGCGCAAAAATTAGAGCACTAAATTGTACGGCAAAGTTTCTTGAAAATATACGAAAAAATAATTAAAACGCACTATTTTAAACGTCACTGGTTCATATGAACCAACCAATGATATGAAAGCTGTGAAGAATATCCAGCTTGCTTATCGTAAACGAACCAATCGAAAGAACTGACAGAGACGAACCTCTGACGTCACGCGCGGAGTTATTTCAGAAATACAAAACTTTAAAAAACCGTAGCGCTGATAATACGATATATAAAAAAAAAATGTGGCTTAGTTTAACAGTTTTTAAACCAATAAAAAAACACTGAACTTCCTCATTGGTTTAAAAAACATCTGAAATAATGAAACATCATTTTTTAGAATTGCGATTTAAAGCCTTTGTCCTGAACATAGTCGATACGAATAAATGTTGTCAATATTTTTAGCAGATACCCATCATAATAACCTTTCCGCACTTAATGGTGCATAGGAAACTGCATTGGTACACCAATCGCAATGTATCTTGATCATTTTTGTTACATAAAGGTAAGATAATCAGTATTACGCTTCAGATACCGTCCAGGGACTATGAAATATTCTAGCTTTTTTAAAAAATTAAATAAATATTTGATGTCAACCATGTCGCGAATCGAATCCTTGACCTCTTGCGTGGTAGGCAAAAACGCTGACCACTACACCACGAGGCTGACAAATGTTTATTATGAAATCCTAAAAATTCTCCATTTAATTATTTTTACATGAAAAAATAAACTAGATACCTTCTGTGGATAATTGAATGAGATGAAATGGTGCTTCACAGAATGATAGTTTGGAATCATGTTCTGAAAAATAAGCGTTGTTGCGTCAACATTACCATGCAAAACTCGTAGTACAAAAAAAAGACTAATTGTCTACGCCAGTTTAGTGCGAATTGGAAGCTAAATGTCTTTGCATTTACTGACTACAAGTTAAGTTCCGGGACTTAAGTTGAATTGCACACAAGACGGGTGCTTAAGGCTGCATATAGTGTACACACTGTACACATTAGAGTGGACTGGTGAAGTTTTAAATTTTTAAATTTTTTTAGACATCAAAGTAAAAGGGGTCTAAAAAGTTGCATTTTGTATCACATTGAACGTAAACATTATTTAAAAAAAATATTCCATACTAATTTTGGCCCTCAACCTAGGTTTGAAGTTTATAACTGTCTGAATATTTTGTTAATTATCTATATTGATAAAATTACTTTTTTGTTAGTAAGGATATAATTTAATCATATTACAAAATCGAACACGTTTTAAAACTACTGAAATGCAAAAAGTTTACACTCCACGGAACTGATTCCGTCAAGCGCCTGGCTATTGATGAAAACTATGGCTCATTAAAACAATGCTACTGATTTATTACAAAACAAAGCGAAACTTACGTCCTTAGATACTTATTTAATAAAGTCTAATGCGCATTTTTAAATTTAAATGGACTTGTTTTCTTATTTTAATACAAATTGACAGCCGGTTTAGCGCAAAAAGTTGACTTTTTCGAAAATTTCATGTGCTGGTTGAGAGCCAAAAGAAGTATCAAATATTTTTTTAGATATTTTTTCCAATCCGAGTAATTCAAATGGGTACTCTATAGATCCCTTTTATGTCGAAATTCAGAAAAAAAATTATCAGCCTACCCTATTGTACATATATATCAATGGGATGAAGTGATTTTTTTTTTAATAAAATTAAAATAAGATCTGATGATTAAAGTAAGCTTCCTTTCGACGGACATCCCTCTTAAGACGTTTGTTCAATGGTTAAGCCTTTTGCTCTTCTCATGCATTGTGCCGGTTAGTTGAAGGGAAGATTATCGATCTGATATGGTTAAGGCGATGCTAGTAGGGAAGATTTATACGAAGGAGGAGTAGCTTGTTTTATGTCTGCTTTGTGTTTCTGCTGCTTTCCTGGTATCGTGTTAGGCTGACGCCAAGTGCCAGGGACGATATGGCAAGTTGTGAGATAACCCGGCAGCCAAGCGAGCTGGAAAAATTCCAGAACATTTTGTCGCAAATTTTAGAATGAAAAAAAAAAATGAAATTAATTTATTTGTAAAAACAACAGAAGATTTATAAACAATTCTCGAAATATGATGATACTGATTTAGTTGTGTCTCACAAGGAACTCAAAACTGCAGAGAAATTATTGCAAGAAGACTTTTTAAACCTGCAAAAATGGTCCCATGATGCAGGTTTAATAATTAATTCAAAGAAAACCAAACGTATGCACATAAGATCACCGAACTATAAAACTCACACAACACCGTCAATTTTATCACATAACTATACGTGTATCCATAGTGATATTATGCAAACGTGCATGTGTGAAAATATTGAAAATATTGAGCAGTATGTTTATTTAGATTTAACTATAGATTGTAATTTTAAATGGGATGTACATATTAGAAAATTGTTTAAGCGATTAAGAGCGATAAGTAATAGAATGTACGTATTAAAATATTATGTCCCTGTTAATACTTTACGAATTATTTATTTATCTCTCTCTGAATCAATTATACGATACGCCATAACTTCCTGGGGGTTATCAAGTGAAATTAATATTAATTTTATTCAAATTTTGCAAAATTCTATGATCAAATTGCTACTACATAAAGATGTATACCGCCAGAGACACAATATTTCAATATCATTAATGTATAAATCTGTAAATAAATTATCTGTTAGGGCTCTACTTTGGTACAAATTAATTTGTCAGCATGCGTCGCACTCCGAGTATAAACTCAAGTTGGTACATGATTACAACACCAGGTTTACTAGTATGGAAGGGCTAGCTGTTCCTAGATACTGCAATAAATATGGCAAAAGGACACTGTAATAAAGTTTACCTAAAATATTTAATATGTTAACAAACAATATTAAAAATACTGAGTTAAATACAGGAGTTCGACGTTTGATCAAATTATGGTTATTAGAAAAAAGTTTTTTGTATTAGTGATAATTTTTAATTTTTCAAAATGTAATCTGTAATTGTTTTTCAAGTAAAATTATTGTTAATGTAGGTTAAGTGTAAATAATCAATGTAATTTATAAAAACCTGCTGACGAGTTGTATGTATGCAACTTAGCAGGACTTTAATGTATACGCTTTAACCTTGATTGAAGTACGTGTTTAAACGATAATCGATTTTCGCAACAAAAATGCATGGCAAAATATAAAATCAATAATTAATTTTAACAAACCTCATCTAGTAACAAGTGACAGCTTCCCTGAATAAAAACTTCACCGCACGCCTCTGGTGTATAAGTATTTCCTCATATGCAATGGTGAATGTTACACAGCGTGTAAATTGGTCACTCCAACCGGCAAATGACAGGTCACAAGCCCCGTAAAAACCTAGACTTCCATTTTCCCTTCTCAAAACAGTTTTTACGCTCTGTTGCAATACATTTAGACACTAAATATAACACTAGACTGATGATATTTTCTAAAATTGACAAATTACGACTGTCAGCTGTGTAAAATAAATTAAAATTTATGTAACCTCTTACCGGTAGTGACGAGAGACAAATTTTACTTGGTTAATATTTCACATTGAAAGCATTTCTGCTCTATTATGATCGGAACGTTATATTTGATGTGGTAAAAGCTTGGCACCTTAAAAATATACTGTTTTCTGAAACAAATATCTCTGCGGGAAAGCGAAGATAAAAAAATACAAAAAGAAAGAAGAACGCGAGTTCCATTAGCTGAAGATATACGACATTTTGCTAACAGAAATGCGACAGTCAATTAACTGCGGACAAATCGAGCAGCTTGAGAAAACGGTTTCTCAAACTGTGTGGAAAACGAAAATATATTTCATTTTATAATGATTATTGGTATATTTTACAATTAATATTTATGCTTTAATTTTTATTACTATCAGTATATTTTTCAAAATATTTTTAATTTTTTAATATTATTATTATTATTATTATTTGATTTTTCAAGCACCATTTCATAAAAAAACACATTAAAAAAAGGTCCTGCTTAAAAACAGGAATGTTTTGGCTAGTCAAGACACACAGTCTACATTTAAAAACTATGAAATAAATAAATAAAATATGTATTTTTCAACCAATAAACTATTTTATTATGTAGGTTATTGTATTTGTTTATTTTCAATATGATTTAGCACAAATTATTTGGGTTTATAAGAGGCTTTCATAAATCGCTGCTTCAATTGAAAAGGGCAACAAATCGAAAAACCTGTTATGTCATTTTATTGCGAAAATGAGATTTAAATTGATCGTATTTTTCCGTAAGAAAAAGACTCCCATGGATTTTACATTGTGAATGACCAAAATGGCACAACAGCCCTTTTGGCACATCGCGTTTTGATAGCTAACTTCTGAGTTTAATGGTTGATTGCAAGCACATAACTCCATAATTAGATGGATACAGTTTTAAAAAACGCATCAGATAATATTAAAAACATAAATACAAGACGTAAGATAACAAAACAATGCAAAAACTCTTGTGAAAAACTTTGATTGGCTCTTCTGAAAAAAAATGTTTTCCTATTTGTGGCTCATTTGAATGTAAGCAGCGATATAAACACATGTACAATTAGTAAATTTATTCGTTAAAAAAATATTTATTTATTTAGAAACATGCCATAATTTCATGAAACTTTATTTTTGTGGTGAGTTGGGGCGAATAAAAAACTTCAACAATAATATGGTAGTAATTTTACAAGAAATATTTATTTTGTTTGGAAATCAACAAAGACATATTTGAAAAACATACAATGAAAAAGTTCAGTGCTACGAGAAATTTGGTAAATAAAAAACGTTTTCCTACACGCGGTAAAAATTAAGGCATTTAATTGTATGCGAAGTTTCTCGAAAATGTATAAAAAATCTAATGAAAATAATTTGAATTTAAATGAGCTACTATAAATAACGTAACAAGTTTATCTTAATTAATCTAAAATAGAGTGTTGTGATAGAATTACGGTTTCCGGGAAGCCAACCCACCAATCACAACAACTAACCTAAGAGAACTGGTGACGTCACTCACGGAGTATATAAAAAGTCTCTTAAGAGCTATTAATGTTTTTGTCAACGATATCGTTCCCAATCCTGACTCAATGATGCATAGAGCACAGTATATGAGGACACATGCTGGTATCGTAGGAAATGAGAGAGCGGATGAACGAGCAAGAACCGCAACTTGTAAAAGAACGGCACCCTTCTTCTTAGAATTTCCTTTTAGTTTTGCTAAACGCTGTATAAAACAAAATACGCAGCAGCGTTGGAAGGATCATTACTGCGCTTTTTCTACAGGTAAAATCACTAAAATATTTTTTCCAACGCTGGCTGATACAGCAAACTTCCGTCGTCATCACCAAAGTACTTTCAAATCAACCCAAATTTTTTCAGGACACGGAGCTATGAGAAGTTATCTATATAAGTTTAAATGAAGGAATGACGACTATTGTCCATGCGATGATATTTCTTCACAGAGTATCAAACATCTGTTATTTCAGTGCCAATTTTTCAGTTTACAATGCCAAAATCTTGAAACAGAATGCAGGAAAGATGAAATATCCTTAACAAATATCCACACTGTAGTTAAAAGTAGGTATCGCGCGTCATTGTTCTTGAATTTTGCAACGATGGTGATTTGACTCATAAAGGTAATAAACCAAAATCAGTGATCCAAGACAAACAAAAATGTTTTTTTCCTAGTACCTTAGCCTTGTACAAGACACGTTAGGCTACTTAATACAGGGGTTATACTAAATATAAAAGAAAATATATAAAAAAGACCCCGCGGCAGATAGATCGTAATGAAATACTTTGTCTTTCATTACGATTACTGAAATAGCATTGTCGTATGATGTTATTAATATTTGTCTTCCACAGTTTAAGAATCTCTGAAATATTAATTCGGTTTAAGAAATCCGCACCCAGCGAGAGTGACAGAGGGGTTTGACAGTTGGACTTACGGCTTTATGGAACTGTGCTCCAGTTCAGAGCGGAGTGACACTGCGACATGTTAACGGTTAATGGAATGTTTTTGTGGACGTCATTCACTATTCCCCCTGTTAACCCCGCGCCGGACATCGACTTCCACGAGATGATAAAAGAGATTAAAAATAATCTGCCTGACACGCTGTACGAGTTCTACCTCTATTGTAAGGTTATTAAATGCCCAATGTTATAATCCCTTATCGATGTCTTGGCTTTAAGTGGCTTTGATATAAAAAAAAATTTGTATTCCACAGCACGTTTTAATGGATGTCATTCAAATAAATAAATTTATAATAAGTGGATTTTTTTTCAGTTTCCAGAAATGATTAGCGCCTCGATATTCAAGATGTTACACATTTGTGAAAATTCAACCAACTATTTTTCATCTAAACTCAACCGGACAACGTCACAGAACACTACCACATTACTTCCGTCCATCTTGAACGTAAATTCCGTGTGTTTGTTTATTACATGTATTTTTTTTTATTTCTTTATTTTTCCAAACATATATTACTTATATTTATATATAATTACAGAAATACACTTTAGAAAAATACATCTTAAAATTAAGCTTTAACATGAATTGGAAAAAACGCCCACAAAGACTACAGCGTCTGAGCGTGGGCGAGTCCTTTTTTAATTATTAAAAAATTTAGAGCTCATATATATGGTATGACATGACCATGAAAAGAAAAGAAAATAAAAAGAAAAGAAAATAAAAGAAAGGAAAAGAAAAGAAAAGAGAAGAAAAGAAAATAAAAATAAAATAAAAAATTTTAACATAGTGAAAAAGGGGAAAAAAAATTTGAAACAAAATAGTTACAATTAAGAGCAAAAAGACTTGACCGAATAAAGAAATACTATGGCGTATTGTTATAACTTTTGCAATGAGTTTTTTTGTTTGTTAAAAGATTATTATAAAAGTTTATGCAGGTACTATTGCATTATAATGATTTATAAAAGTTTTTTTAATTTTGAAATTACACCCCCCGTGACGTCACGAGTTTAAGTCAGTAAGTAGAGTACTTTTAACTGTAGAACCCCGTGCCCGTCAGAACACGCTAAAAGTAAAAAAAAACATGGGTACCCGGAAACCAGAAATCTATCAACGTTTATTGGTTATTATTAACACTTGTTAAATAAATTCGAAATGATAAGAAAATTCTTGGTAACAAAAGTCTACGATGTATGCAAGAAAAACGATTTGCTTATGAATGATGATAAATCGAAAGTGATGGTTTTTAATAGCGATAAAAATATAACTGAATGTGAGATCAGAGTGAATGGAGATATTTTGAATCAGGTAGAAGAATTTGTGTAACTGGAAAGTATGTTTACTAGAGATGAAAAGACTGAGAAAGAGATTGAAAGGAAGGTGAGTGCCGGGAACAGGGTGAACGGTGCACTGAAATCTACTTTGGCAAACAAATGTTTATCACAGGAGGCAAAACTAGTAGTTCACAATGAAGTTCTAGTGTCAACTCTAATGTATGCGAGCGAAGTATGGAATTGGGAAAATAATGATGAAAGTAGGTTAAATACTGTCGAAATGCGATCCCTCAAGAATGTGTGGTAAAACGATGTTTGATAGGTGAACAAATGTCGGGATCCGTGAACTATGTACGGCTGAGACTTGCATTATAGACAGAATCAAGAAAGGGGTGCTGCGTTGATTTGGACATGTAGAGCGAATGGACAGCGAAATAACGGCTAAAAGGATCTACGATACAAATGCTGATTGGTGCAGAAAACGAGGAAGACTGAGAAAGACATGGCACGATCAAGTCCACCAAATACTTAAAGATGGACACGTCAAGAGTAGGAATAATCGGCGTGCGTGCATGAGAAGATGTATGAATGTAGAGGAAGCCAGGTCTTTATGCAAAGACAGCTTGATACAGCGTTATATCCTCTCTGCCTACTCCTACGGGAAAACGGCGTGATGGTTTGTTGTTGTTGTTGTACCTGTAAAATAAATGCAAAGTAGTGCCCTGTACACCATCGGGGGATGATGACGGTGTGATGGTTATGACAAATCAGAACAAAATTAAATGAATGTTGATATTGTTGAGAAAAGAATTTATTGTTAATGTCCTTTTTATACCTCCTTCCATTCCCCAAGTCGTCATGAGCCAGTTGTGGCCGAGACAAACGCGTAGAGGCTAAATTCCCTCATCACGCACCGCGCGTTTTGCCGAGTCACCGCGAGGCAATTTGGTCACAGCTGCCGCGCGGATATGATCCATCATGACCACACTAGTTATTACGGAGCGATGTGTGAAGGTGACATCTATTAAATATGTGTTTATCAGCATCACCATTATTCCCTCTCCGTACCTAATGATGCATAGAGCACTGCTTTGGTACATCAACAAACAGCGTATTTTGTCATTTTCGTTACACGTTTTATTCTTGGGTGATAAACATAAATTTTACATGATTTCTACGTGTAAAACGGCAGCCTTCGTGGTGTAGTGGTCAAGATGCTTGACTCACTCACGGAAGGTTCCGGGTTCGATTCCCGGAGAAAACACAAAAAAATAAATGTAATTTTTCTCAAGCCTGCGTGTTCTGTGATGTAATTCACCACTGTAATTGGGCCTCCTGGCTTGTTGTGATGGAAAAAAAGGGTTTGTATATATGCAGATATGTATATGTAGCTGTTCATGTATTTATGTAAATGACATAATGTGTGCATTAGAATTTTTTATTTTTTAAAAATAATTACCTTCATAGGAAAATAGAAACGATTTTTTTTACATTGCATGTTTTGACACATGATATGTTTTTTTTGTTTACCATGAAAACTTTATTCATCATCATCATCATCGTTCCCTTTCCACACCTAATGGTGCATAGGGCACTGAATTGGTACACCAATCGCATTGTTTCTTGATGATTTTTGCTACATGAAGGTAAGATGATCAGTCTTACGTTTCAGGTACCAGTCCAGGGACTATTAAATATTCTATTATGAAATCACCCTTACAAATAACCATATCAGGAATCGGACCCGAGATCTCTTGCATGGCAGGCTAACGCGCTGACCATTACACTACGAAGCCGACATAATTTGGCTTTTTTTATTTTATTTCAATGTCCATAAACATATTGGAAGAGAAATAGAGAATGTTCATTTAAGAAAGGGAAATTTTGACTTCTTGGTGTTTACAGGCTTTACATTATGTCATTGTCTAGTTAGTGGCCACATTACTTACGGTGTAACATTCACTATTCTGCCTATGCTTAAATTCCGAATTTTCTACCATTAATCAAGGTTTCAGCTCTTTGAATTCACAAAAAACAACAGATAGGAAAAACGAAGAAATATAGATGTTTAAATGTAGACAAAATGGCGAAACACAGTGTGTAAACTAGCCATTTTAACCAGCGAACGACAGCGCTGTAAATGCCTAAACTTCCATATTCGCCTTTTTAAAATATTCTTTATTTCTATCCTGATGCGTTAATTTTGACAACTAAATGGATTTTTAAAAAAAAGTTTGATTAGTCCTTTGGGTGATGGTTACCCTAAAATCGGTCCATGACCCGTCTTCATTCTGCTGTACAAATAACTGACGAAGTAAGCGTTTTGGGTCCAACAAAGCATTAATTACGGTGACCATGCGTCAACAATGGTACCTTATTTCGTGTCTCATTGTATAATCGTCCCGTACCACAGGGATGTAGCCAAGTTATAACATTTGATTATTTTTTTAGAAAATTTTAATTGCCAGCAAAAAAATGTATCTTTAATCCGTTATTTCGTGGTGAACTGACGATTCACTTGATAGTCGGGATTAATGACCCAAGTGTACTAATGTTAAGCGCTAATCTAATAAAGATTTTATTGAATGATACGCGGTGAGATCAAATCCCAGCCGTAATCATTAAACTCAAATAAAAACTGCTTGAAAAAATGCGGTGGATTTTTTTGATGAGATATTCATTCGTCTTTTTGGGTTTTATTAATACATATTTTAAAATAGTTTTAATTATATAACTTATATTTAAGTAGGGTTCACACGAGGACGGGACAATATTGTCCGGTTCCAACATCGGACCTATTCTGCCGTGATAAGCAGAAAGGCAGTTTTTTGAGAAAAATCACAAAACGAGTTAAATATAAGGTAACGGTCAACAAGAAATTTCGAACCATTTGATATATACTCGTATATGATAATTAAAAGCAAGCTTAGAAATCTCCACCAATAAACGAAAAATTTGTTTTTGATGCCAAAATAAACTATACATAAAAACCTACCTACCTTTATAATAGTGTAATTCAAAACCGTCTCTAAATCTTCCAAAAACAGGATTTAATTATACTATTTGACACCGTAAACTTAGCATTCACCTTGAGTATCTTTTTTCAAAGTTTTTCGCAAATATCTCAGTAACTCATTTAGTCCAGATTTATAAATTTGCTTTTAATACCCTCATATTTAAATAAGCAGTAAAAAAATTTTTTCAGTACGAAAAACGATATAACGTTTTTTAAGTTTTCAAGTAATGATCCAATATCTAGAGATTTACAAGCAAAAACTCAGTATAAATATGACACAAATTGATTTTATGCTTTAAAAACAATTGACAAACGTTCAACAATTTTCTGAGTTTGTCCAAATTTTTGTAGACAAGGACTGGATTTAACTCTCCCTTTAAGCTCTTTAACTTCTCAAACATCAGCAGATGAAAGAATGGTAGGAATATATAGAAGGCGGCCTCCGTAATGTAGTGGTCAAGACGCTTGACTCACACACGAAAGGTTCCGAGTTTGATTTCCAGTGAGAACACAATAATTTTAATGTGATTTTTCTCAAGCCTGGGTTTTCTGTGATGTAATTCACCACTGTAATTGGGCCTTCTGGCCTGTTTTGGTGCAAAAAAATTAAAATAAAATTAGATGTTCAAACACGGACAGAATGGTAAATGTTACACAGTGTGTAAAGTGGCCACTTAAACCAGCCAATGACCGGTCATAAGCCCTGTAGATGCCCAGACTTTTATATTACCTTCTCTAAAATGTTCTCCATCTTTGTTGTAATAAATTAACTTTGTATTTACTTATGATTAATCACAGTTTTTTTTAAATTGACATAATGTTGATAAAAACTTAAAAGCATCATATTTAAAAATACGACTTAAGCAAATATTTTTTTTTTCAAATAACCTTTTGCTACTGACGGCAGTATTGTCCTAGTGTAAACAGAAATTTGGAGGACAGAACAATAGACTAACACATTGTTCTAGAGAAAGACGAGTAGGCTATATCTGCAGGACAATATGTTACCAACACTACCGCGCGCATTCGCGCTGCCTTCGTGTGAATGCGCACGAACAGGACAGTAGGACAAAAGCCACTTACTTTGCGCGCGCGTGTCGCTCCCGTGCATTCTGCTGAAAATGTCACGTAGATATAATCCGGCAAAAATTACGAAATCAATATTTACGTGTATATTGTATCCATAATTATAGGCACAACCAATGCAGAAAAAATACAAAATTATTTTTACCACTCTAATTATTATAAGTTATCTTTATTTTATAACTCCTTAATTTTTTTGTTCGTTAGTATGCTTACAAAAATTGTTTTAAAGTTATAAAAAACTTTAATTGTACTCATAAAAAATCATCTTTATCAATCCCTCTCCAAACCTAATTGTGCATAGGGCACTGCATTGGTTCACTAATCACAGCGTATCTCGATTTTTTTTGTTATATGAAGATAAGACGATCAGTCTAACGCTTTAGATACCAGTCCAGAGACTTTGAAAATATTCCGGTGTGAAAACACCCTTTTTCCGATTAATTATTTTTTATCAACCATGTCGGGAATCGAACCCGAGACCTCTTGCTTGTTAGCGAACGCGCTGACCATTACACCATGAGGCCGACAATTACTCATAAATTACTATTATTATGTGAATTGTTTATAAATCTTCTTTTGTTTTTCCCAATAAATAAATACAAATAAAACAAGCAGTATATTATTTTTGGTATGTGTATATATATTTACATATTTATACACACACAATTCTGGGTTTTATCCCAAGGGGGAGTAGGTATATTTTTATTTTATATCACTACAGAGATGGGTAGAATTTTTGTTTCAAGATTATGGATATTCGAGCGTTTACAGGGCTTATGACCTGTCATAGGTTGGGTTCAAGTGGCCACTTTTATGTAGAATTCTACAACATTCCCCATTCCGCTTATTAGCGAATATCCATATCGGTGACATTTTTGGTTTTTGTATATATGTCATGAAACAAGGAAAGCTTTCGCTAGCGCGTTTGGAGCGCCATCTATGTATTTGATATTGAGGTTAAAAACCAAAAATGTTACCGATATGGATATTCGCTAATAAGCGGAATGGGGAATGTTGTAGAATTCTACATAAAAGTGGCCACTTAAACCCAACCTATGACAGGTCATAAGCCCTGTAAACGCTCGAATATCCATAATCTTGAAACAAAAATTCTACCCATCTCTGTAGTGATATAAAATAAAAACAAGCAGTGTTTGCAATTAAGC
This sequence comes from Micrasema longulum, assembly GCF_059751315.1. Classification (NCBI taxonomy): domain Eukaryota; kingdom Metazoa; phylum Arthropoda; class Insecta; order Trichoptera; family Brachycentridae; genus Micrasema; species Micrasema longulum. The sequence continues at coordinate 58,381 of NW_028278368.1, forward strand.
ACCGTTTTAACAAAGCGAAATATCTACAAAATGTAAATTTTTCAGTAGGTTTTTTCATATTAAAAGTAAAACTATTACGATTTTAAAATAAATTAAAAATTTCATTTTATAGATTTATAAAATCCTTACACGTGAACTAAAAATCAACAATGTAGAATCAGTAAATTTATTAATAAAAATGTTTTAAATTCACGAGTTTTCACAAAAAATATATATCTACATATGTTTGTAATAGGAATGTATGGAAAATTTATTTATGTTGGGAATTAAATAAGTTAACTTTTGCATGAAATAATTTAAAACTGATTTTTTGTAAAATTATATGTCTACTGACATATGTAAGTACCTATGTAAATATACACATTTAGGTAAAAATACCTATACCTAGGTAAACCTCCTATATATTTTTTACATATATAAAAGCACAAATAAAGTGATGACAAAATATATTTCAAATAATTTTTTTTTTTTTTTCATACTTCTTTTTTCTTGGCCAAAATCATGTTTGTCCTCACATCACGCAACATGTTTGGCCTTGCTAGTTGGACGTAAAGATTTGTAACAATTTTCTAAACAAATTTGAATAGGCAGGAACAAATAAACATGAATCGTGACGTATTAGGGGCGTGGCCAATGGAATGTCGTTTTCGCGGGAATTCAAACGTTGAAAATGTTTAAAATCAATAATTTACGTTAACCCTACCAGATTGAGTCAAGAACTTTAATAATGATAGGCAAACTCGTCAGCCCCTGAACTACGAGACGGACTTATACACACGATTTAATTTTTAGGTTTTTTGCCTGCGACTAGTCATCGAGTCAAAAACACACGATCAGGATTCTTGTCTTACTTCACATTAAAAAAAATTGCATGCATCATCCACAGGACCAAAGCAGAGTTTACACTAGGACAGTACAATAGACAGGACATGTATATATTTCTCTTCTAGTTCTATCAACAGATTTTACTAGATTTGTATAAATTAAAAAAAAAACATCACTAAAAAAATTAGAAAAACATGATATTTTTTAAGAAATAAAAATTGTCTTAATATCTATACCATATTATGAAGAGATTGGTTAAGAGGTAAAGAAAGAGGGAGGAGAACAGAAAAATTAAAATATTCAGGAAGTGACATTTCATACCCAATTTAAATGTAAATAAAGAAGGGGGTGTCTCTGACATTAGTGAGTAGATATTTTTTTATTTTACAATTTTTGTATTACTTTTTTACACTAATGATAATGTTCCCTCACTGAGGGTGCCGTGCCGAGGTGATGGTGCGAAATATGGCAAGTGAAATGGTTTGTAACAAAATTAGAATCCACCCATTGCGCAGTGGTCTAGTTCAGAGAAATCTCATCCAATTTCGAGGAAAACGGGTTCTATCTCCAGGAATTTGTAAAGTGATCAACAATAGACCTCAGACGTGAAGAATCCATTAGTTGGGAGCTAGTTCTACGTATATCTAGGTAGTAGGTAGTACCTTCAAAGTTACACTGTATACACAGTAGTTAACGTCTTTGTACGTTCTCGACGAACTGGGTCAAAGTCCCGAAGGAATAGATAACTTGAACAAATATATTGTTGTGAACGACTTTTGAAAACTCAGTCTATAACTAGTACTAACTCTTAAAAATTAATGAGTCAAATGCGCTAAACTAATTTTTATTTTATATTTTTTATTGTTTCTATATTTTATTTCCTGGTGAAGTGGTCAGATCGTTTTTCTAGCATGCAAAAGGTCTCAGGTTCGATCCCCGACATGGTTGACATGAAATTTTTATTTAAAAATGCGTTTTTGTACTAGAATATTTCATAGTCCCTGGACTGGCACTTGAAGCAAAAAACAATGATCTTACTTTCATGTAACAAAAGATATCAAGATACTTTGCGATTGGTGTATGAATGCAGTGCCCTATGCACTATCAGGTGTAGAAAGAGAATGATGGTGATAATGATATTTTTTATTATTCAGCATCATTTTTTTCTTATTTTATATTTATTGAAAAAAAATATTTTTTTTAAAACCTGATTAAGAAATATTTTAAAGTCAAGTCATGTGAAGTCGCATCTCGCGTCTGGTTAGTGTGGTCATCATATGCTTTTTTAGGTTGGTTTTTAATTTGTCTCCAGTGTAATTTTTCAAGTGGTAAGTTAATTCATTGTAGTGTTAAAGTTCATTGTACAGTATTTTTGACTGTCCTGCGCTTGTCTTTACATTTTTAATGTTGTATATGATGTTGTTGTTGTTTGGTATTATGATGAAATTTTTGGTAGAAGTCATGTCATTGTCTTGTTTGTTTCCCGATGAAATTTCGGGTACAATTTTAACAGCAACAATTTTCGGCAAGTATTTCATGTCAAACTGGCGGTTTTTCGTACAGTTCAGTTGTAGGGGTCAGGTTGGTAAGTTGTATGTTAGTTAAATTAAATTATTTTGTTGACTCTGTATCCTTGTCTGTCTTGTCCTCGGGTCCTTCAAAAATTTACATATTTTTTATTTTTCACGGATTATCCATCCGCGCGCGCGCATTAAAAGATGTGTGAATGGTTATTATTAACAGTAGATTATAAAATTTAAAAGTAAAAGTATTTTGTTAAATGTATGAAACCCGTAAGGGTTTATTAATGAAAAATTTAAATTAAATAAATGTGTATATTGGACATTCTTATTTAATTTTAATTTAACATCATTTGAATGCAAATTCCAAATAAAAATACTTTTAATTTATCGTAGGGGAGATATTATGTTTAATAAACTATTGATTATACCATTTTTTTCCAGTTTTAATATTGTTTTATCAGCGATACGATATTTTAAAGTTTCTTATTTCTTAAATAATTCCGCGTGTAACGTCAAAGGTTCTTTTCGCTTATTCTTGATTCGTACTGCCTATTAGTCCATTCACGGTAAGCAAATCGTAAATCTCCCATAACTCTTTCATCATTGGTTGATTCATATGAACCAGTGACGTCGTTCAAAGTTGTTCGATTTTATCCAAAAAAAAATTCGTACATTTTCAGGAAACTTTGCCATCCAATTTAATGCTTAAAATTTTATCGCGCGCAAGAAAACATTTATTGTATCCGATTTCCCGTAGGGCTGAACCTCATTTACAGTATACCCACACGACCGTATCGTGGCAAATTGGTCCGGCAAAATACACACGAGTATAGTCATCATAACATCATTACCGGTCATCATTCGCCGTCGTAAGCCGTCATCCACCGTCATTCGGCGTCACCACCAGTCAGCGTTGACTATATTGGATCAAAAGATATTATGGGGAACGATTTAACCGAATTGAAATCGTAATGAGATTCCGCGGTGAAGATTACTACTCTCGCAGTAATGGCGGTACCAAAGGCATTTGGAAAAATAAAGATTTGTATTATAAGTAGGTACCTACAAATTTGATATTTTAGCCTCGGCCTTACGATTATAAACATTTTTTTCTTTGCGTCAGAAGACTTAATTTTTGGGATGAATACAGCACAGCACAGAACACCCAGGCTTGAGATAAACCACTTTTTATTTGTGCGATCTCACCGGGAAGCGAACTCAAACCCTTTTTTTTTACAATAAAAACAAGAGGTACAACAGAGTATTAAAAAAATAAAGCATATTTACATAGCATTGCAATACATATTAATAGTAAAAATAGTAATCAAAAATCCCACAAAGGCATAATCTGTTCGTGGGTATACAAGAAAATGTTAATAAATTTTTGCTCCTATAATAAATAATGGCCAGTTATAATATTTTTGTGTAACGTAAGAAAGAGAAAATAAAAAAAATTGCAAGAGATTTTATGGTATTTCTTTTTATAGTAATAAAAATATATTTAAAAAAAACATAAAAATATTCCTAGTTATTAAACACTCCTCACATGAGTCAAGCATCTTATAATTATTTTTACTATGGTGAATAATTAATACAGCGCTATATTCGTAAAAATCACCTCAAGGGCGCTGTACAGTAAATATCTTAACACGTCTTGCAGCTACATAGCGTACAGACGGTTGAAATTCTAGCTCCTCGTTTTCAATTATAATATAATTCGATACAGGATAACAGATAGGAGCTAGATCACAACTCGTCTTGCGGCTACAGAGCGCTTGGACGATATGAATTGTAACCCCCATTTACATATTTAAAAAATTGAATTTGGTTTTTCGTATTTTTTTTTTAAATCGCTTCAAATAAGAGCTGGATCCTACAGCAAAATAGCGCATAGCCGCAGACGGCTAGAATTTTAAACCCTAATTATGAATTTTAAGTTCAAAATAATTTGATAGTTTATTACATTTTCATTTAACGAACGTCTTGCAGCTACAAAACGCATTGACGAATGGCATTCTTGAAACCTTACAATGATTTTTTTTTAATGCACTGAGCAGAGAAGTAAGTTAGTCAAGTGTTCATAAAAAAATAAACAATAAAAACTAAATAAATAAAACAGTGCTATCACATATTACATTTCTTTAAAAAAAAAACTTCGAACTTAGTGTGTTAAGTATTAAAATCTCAAAGTAACTATTTAGAACATTTATAAAACAACTGTGTAATATTGAGAGATATATTGTCATTATATTATTTTGTAATAGAACACTGTTTGTTAATTGTATTTATGTTTATGTTTACAAAAGGTATTTGTGCGTGTTTATACGTGTATACACTAATAAATAAATAAATTATTGTCTTTTTTTATATACGCCTCCACTCGTTTGCGAGTGATTTTGGCATCATACAAGTATACTAAGCCATTATTGAATGAATCGTTTTACGAAAAATCATAAAGATGCCATGCTTTTGTCGTTTTATGTATATTTTATAGTGTATTATGTACACCGTACACGTAAACAGTTTAAGTAAGAAGCAAAGGAAATCCATACTAACATAATAAATACGAAAGTATGTTTGTTTGTTCGTTTGTGTTTTATTTACGTCTCAACGGAGCGACCGATTGATATATTTTTTTGCATAGTGATAGCCGAAGGTAATAAACCGAAATCAGTGATCAAAAATCCCATTTCCAAGAAAAAAAAAAATAACGATTTTTTTCTAGCACCTTAACCTTGTACAAGACACGTAAGGCTACTAAATACATGGGTCCAAACATACAACATATAAAAAATAAAGCATCATCAGGTTTCGATAAAAAGATTGAAGACCCCTTCAGCAAAGGAATAAATAGATCCACCTGTCTCTTCGTCTTCAAATAATAAAAATGTTTGACTATTATTGACAGATAGTTGGTTAACCCTTGGATGCCATGGCATGATCTCCATCACGCTCTCCGCGGGAGATTGTTGTCAATATTCGGTCCGCGTGACGAACTCTACTCGAACTGTACCGAACCGTAGCCCAACGAGCCGGTGACGAACCGCATGACGTCACTCGTGTCATTCGGCATCCCCTGCTGAGAAAATCATTTGACATCTGAAATGCGGCCATTGTCACTCCGTAAAACGAAATTGTCACGATTGACGCTTTGAAAATACTCACAAAAACAGCGAGCTATGCTAGGAACCTTTTTTTATCTCATGATAATTTTTTTACTTTTATCTTTTTATTTAATTTTTTATAATAATTAAACTTCTCACTTATCTCTTTTCTGTACACTTTTCAATATAATTACAAGTTTTAAATTATTTATATTTTTATACTTACTCACCCACACACACGCATCCTCTCCCTCATTTATTATCACACACACACACACACATTCGCATACACACACATGAATACAAACGTCACACACATACAATTAGGTAAACTCTTTCTCTTATATATTATGTATTATTAGTTTTACAGTGGATTTTTCTAATCGGCTCTGGTATTGTGTTATGTATTTCTACCTATTGTTTTATGTAATAGCGGTAAAAATCCCAAATAAAATGAAATATACTGGTACCAAACAGTTGAAATCAGACGCGGAAACGAAATATTAGATGCAATTCCTATTTAGCGGGGAGTGCGACAAGGTTGTATCCTGTCCCCCTCGCTTTTCAACTTGTATTCTGACTATGTTTTTAAGAAAGCGTTGAACAACAATGAAAGAGGCCTGAATATCAATGGAGTTGTAATCAACAATATCTATAAGTTCGTCTAAATAATTGTGTTTTTTAAAAATTTTTTTATTCATACAAATACACATACTACAAAAAAATAATAACGTATCCCTAACTCTATGAGGCCAAGAGCCCTGTGTTGAGTTCGGATACAACAAAATGGAAAGTGAAAGCATGCGTTTTATTAAAGAATACTACAAATTAAATTTATTACATAAACATACATTTCAATAAATATCTGAACAACACGCTTAATAATATATAAATCTATGCAATGTGTGGCAGCGACTTTTGCAATGGTCTCTTCCCTTAGACAAAATTCAAACTTATACACTTCTCCTGAAATTGGCTATCGTTTTCAAGAAATGATTACTATAAATTTGGAGTACATAGATAATAAATAAATAAATAATTTTATTGTTCCTGGACTGGTTCCTGAAGCATTGGACTGATCATCTTAAATTCACGTAATAAAAATCATAAAGATACACTTCGGTTGTTATAACAATGCAGTGCCTTATGCATTACTAGGTAAGGAAAGGACTAATGATCATGAATCAACATTCTTATACAATAATAAAGCTGAAATATTTGACTCGGTTTTACAAAATTAAACCTACATCACATTATGTTAATTTCAGGGTCCTTTATGGTATAATTTTCCATTTCCCAACAAAGGGGTGAGATACATATGCAAACATGCAATCATTTTCCCTAATTATGGGGGTGGCTGAAGCGGAACACTTTGCAGCATTTTGCAAAAGGCTGTTATTCCAACCCTATAACTCATTTTCCGGAAGTGCAAAGACATTGCACCTTTACTTAGTTGGCATCACATTTGCATTTAATAGGTCTATTCCTAGTCTATCGCGATACATGTGCATTATTTATCGATGAAGGAAAACGATTTTCAGTTCTTTGGATTCTTATCTTCTTTATTATTAAAGTAATTTTTTTATATTTATTTTTTGTATTTAAAAAGTAATTTATTCACCTTTACGGATTATTACACTTATTTAACAAAAATTATAAATAATTTTTTGTTCATACTCTGTTGTTGACAAAAATATTTTTTACATATTTTGAAAAGTTTTTCTGGTAGTTTATTAAATAATTAAAGTTCCCGGTTTATTAGTCTCGACTGTCCTTGTCTCGTTTTAGCAAGTTGCATATGATATTTTTCTGATATTCTCGTATTGTGTCCATGTTTACTAGAATTTTTTTCAAGCTTTAGTTCTTCGTCCACAATTATAGGTGGTTTATTTATGGATAAATTTTAATGATTCTTGTTTCAATAATTCAGTTATATTTAATTGCTTAGTTTGTTCAGAGTTCTCTAGTTGCTGTTAGATAGGGAAGGTCATATATTTAAATATATGCTTATTATCGATCATTGGCTGGTTTCAAATATAACTTTATACGCTGTGTAACATTTACTATTTTATTTATGTTTGAACATCCGTGAATTTATATATTATGTAAGACAGTTGAAAACTTTATTGATGTGAGCATTTTCGAAGAATTTTTTTCATTGCGCTTTTTTACACTTCTTAGACTAGTTACTTTATTTAATTTACATGCATACATATCTTCAATTATAGAATTACTCAAAAAAGATTTAAATATTCAGATATTAAATATATATATATATTGTACAAGATACAATGCAATAAAAAATAGGTCGTTCGTGTGTACTTATTAAATAAAATTTATTCCTAAGAGATTACTCGTAAAAGCCGAGAGGGTATTATGAAAAATGACAATTTTATTGTTTTGGCAGTATACTCGTATATTCTATTCCCGACAAATGCGGGTCATACGTATGTGGTATGTAGCATTACTTGAAAACAAAGTTGTAAGAAATATGAATGTAAAAACATAGGAAAAATAATGCATATTGAACCGTGAATAAGTGATATATTAAACCAGCCAATAACAGGTCATAAGTCCTGTAAATTCCTTCAAATTCCATATTTTCTACTGTAAACTGTTCTCCACTTCTATTGTAATATGTTAACATCTCCCTAAGGAGTGAAATCCAGCCTTTTTCTTCAAACATTTTGATGAACTTAAAATTATTTTGGTTGAACAACTGATACAAGAAGAAGTAAAACCTCTTTTTTTTCAGGTGTTGCGTAGTAGGTAAACTAGTTCAGTCAGGTTAATCTCACCTACATTCAAAAATATTTCACATCTCTAACTTTACAAAAATCAACAGGACGAATGTGAAATTTAAAAAAAAAAGTGTAAAGCGGCCACTTAAACCAGTCGGTAACTAACTTGGCTTGTGGCTCTTACAACACTTCAATAACAATTTTATTATTATTAGTATCTCAATATTTTGATTTCACCATTGGCCTCTTGCAAGAGGCCATTCAACATGATAGGTGGCCTTATAAATCTCCGAAATGATGTGTGTATTGTACGGTAGGTACCATATCTAATATATAAATGTCCTGGGAATTAAGGCAGGGGCAGGGTGGGGATAAATGAGACAGGGGAGGGGGCAGCAGTCGATTCTGATCACGTGACGTGATGGATGCTACAGACATGTTATGACGACACCACAAAATAGGTTCTGTGATTGAAACCGACCTAGGATCTTTATTAGAAAACTCAAAAGACATATTTACAAAAAGTTTCATTACTTTTTTTTAAATGTATTTATTGACAAATACTTTTAATGCATACATTTATTTAGTGGAGAGACACAGTTTGTAGTAACGCAACTAGGAACAACCCATGCCTGTAAACTTGCCACGACTCGCTAGAAAATCTGCGTTGAGTTTTTTTTTTTTTTTTTTTTTTAATTTATTTGGAAGTTCAACAAGAATACATACAATACATACATTTTTTAAGTGAGCATAACTAACGTTCTTTACATATATTCTCAATTATAGAACTTCAACATCTTTCATAAATTATATAAAATAAGAGTGTAAATTTAATTTAAGTAATGGTAAAGATTAAGTTTAGTGAAATGTAAAAATAAAGAAAGATTTTTTTTTTTTTTTTGAGTTGAGGCACTTGCAATGCATTCATATCACATACGTACACACATACATGTTTATTTGTTTTTAATTTATTTTCTTTATTTTTTGTTAATTAAAAAGTAGTTATCGAGCGCCATTGTTCTTGAACTTTGCAACAATGGTTATTGGACTCATAAAGGTAATAAACCAAAATCAGGATCAAACATCCCATTTCCAGGATAAAAAAAAACATTTTTTTTTGAGTACCTTAGCCTTTTTATGACACGTAAGGCTAAATAAATACGGGGGTCCAAATACATATAAAATTAATATCATTTTACACACCATGAACATTCAGCATTTGGTTCATACTAATTGAACGTATTTCTTCTTATGTTTCACTCTGTTGATTTTTTCAACTAAAAAAAGTTTAAACTTTGATTGATGTGTTTTGAGATTCTTCAGAATTATTTTCTCAACTAGAAACTCCCATAAAATATTACTATTATTTATTCACAATTTTGTTATGTTAGTATTTTAAAACATTTTTTATATTACATAGGCTTTATTTATTGGGACAAAAAAATCTCACATAGGTATGGCCTGTGCGTGAATATACTACATATAATTACAAAGTAAATTGTTTTTCTTAAATTACAAATTAAAAAAGGTAAAATTAAATTTATTTCTGTACGTCACTTTGTAAAGCACCCTTGAGATATTATATTTCGAAAATGGCGCTTTATAACTTATCCATAATAATTGTACAAATAATTTCAAATTTACTATAAAATCTATGGTATAAAAGTAAACTAAACATATAAAATAAAAATGGAAAGTTACATTTAAGTTTATTTTTTTATATTAACTGTATTTTATGGAATATAAGAAGCACTTTTTTACTCTAAGAATTCAACCGACAGGCGCCGTGGCGCAGTTGGTTAGACGGCTATCTGTGAAACTGGCGTCGCGGGTTCGATTCCCGCCAGTTGCAAGAAAAAAATCCAAGAAAGATTTTTTTCTCAATTGGTCTGGGTGTTGTGGTGTATTTTTCATTACCTTCTTCCATATTCCCTCTATCCCACCTGCTGACAAGCTTCAAAATAGAGGCTTAGGTTATTCCTTTTAAAAATAAAAAAATAAATTGATAGATAAAATTTGGGGTGCGTCTTATGATCATATGTGTCTTATTGTCCGCAAAATTCGGTTTGTGGAAAATAAGATAGTAATAAATAGAAAAAACGTTACGATTTTCGTATTTCTTCAAGTACAATTGCTATAATTAACGGTATATCAAAATATTTGTAGAGACAAGCACTGGATTATGATCGTTAAAAATTCCGATATCAAATAAAGTTCTATACATACTTGTCTAAAAATATTAACAACAGGCATAACCATTGTGATAAAATACATAAAACAACTTTGTTTTTAACCACTAACTTCTTATTATTTTTTTTCCATCTACCGGTTTCAAAGCAAACAAGCTTATTCGTCAATGTTCACGTATACAAAAAAAAAGTTAGTGGTTTAAAACAAAGTAGTTTTATTTATTTTATTACTTTTAAATGTTTGATTTTATACATTATTTGGACACAAGTCCTAACTGAATGGAATTAAAGTTCTGCAATAATTTGAAAGGAATAGAGTACTTGCGCAAAAACATCAATGAATATATTTATATTTTTAAGAATACGTATGAATAGAATATGTATATATATATAAATGACACTACAGATAAATATTCAATTTACCATGTACATATATAATTATATTGACCTGTTGGCGGCCACCGTGGTTTAATAGATAAGACGTGTGCCTCACTTGCGGAGGGTTCCGGGTTCCGTGCAATTAGGCCTCTTGACCTGTTAAAGTGTAAACGAAAAAAAATACCCGCTTAACTTAGGGTATATTACTTAAACATAAATAAAACTTTTCATCGAATTAACAGGCTTGCTTTACAGCTTTAATTTTTTGAAGCATGTTTTTGGTTTTGGTTGTTCGTTTATAAAGGCCCAGCACACGAAAATCTCGCGACAAGTGACAAATAACGACAATCAATAATCCTCTTCCTCTGTCACTCATTCCGTCTCTGTCAGGTTAGGGACGGGCCGGGAAGGCGGAGGGAGACAGACAGACGAAAAATGATTCGTTTGGACAGAAACGTTTGCGAAAGGGACTTTTTCTATTTCGTTAATTCACAAGGCTTTGAACTCTCGTACGAACGTTTAAATGGCGATGAATTATTACGGCGGCCATTTTGATAATGAGCGTGAATAAAAAATCGCAATCAAGTCCAATTGTGTGGGAAAATATTGTGGCTAATGTTTTGTCAGCTGAGAATTACGTGTCACTTGTATTTACGTTGAGGCGTATACAAATCCGAATCTAATGATTAAACACGTAGATATTTATGTAAGTATGTATGGTAAGTACATTTTAAATTTATTTTAATACTTTAAACTTTATTTTTTCCCTTTCCTGGATCTTCTGCCTCTCTACATTCAAACTTATACCTGATCTCACATTTCTCATCTTTCAATGTGTTTAACATAAGTGTATTTATTATTTGTCGGCCTCGTACATTGGTACACCGATCGCAGTGTATTTTGATCATTTTTGTTACATGATGTAGTCTTACGCTTCAGTAGCTCAATTACAAATTACTATCGACGTGGTAATAAGCGGCGCGATAACGATTTTTCACCATGGTTGTTTATCGTATTCGCGATCACGATGGAACATTCGTGAACGCCTAATATTGGTAAATATGGAAAATATTCCAAAACGTATATTTTTATTTATTTATTTATTATTTATCTTGGTATTTATTGCATTTAGCCGGTGGCGGCGGTTGGCAAGCCAAATGTCAATAAAGCTGACGCCATAGTAATTGTAATTTATTTTTCATTTTTTTATACGAGATGCTCCTTACTTTTTTGCAATTGTAATAAATTGTATTATTTTTTATAGTAAACGCCGATTTTTCGCCAATGAACTGTTTTATTTTCGAGGAAAACAAAAACAAACCGACACGAGCGTTGACTTAGAGATTACACACGCGTTGACTTATGACCGCGATAACAAGCATGTTTATTATTGTTCATTGTGATCGCTCAAATGCTTAGTATGTTTTTAAGCAAGTCAATAAATATTTGTGATTTAGCTACAGGTACCAGTCCAAGGACTATTGAAATATTCTTGTGTAAAAACACCCCTTTAAATAAATATTTCATATCAACCATGTCGGGAATCGAACCCGAGACCTTTTGCATGGTAGGAAAACGCACTGACCATTACACCACGAGGCCGACAAATCAAATAAAAAATACGTGTAATCCAAAAGCAAGCACAATACATTGTAGAGCAGAAAATTATATTACGTATAAATTTTAACATTCTGTTATGCTTTCGGTGCTCGAAAAACGGAGAAAACTTATTTTAACTCCAAATAAAGTGATAATATAAGAAAGAAGGTTGCAGAAGTAAAACTTATTGTTAGGCGCCTTAGATATGATTTAATTTTTCTTTTCAAAATTATCAATAACATAGCTGATTCGCCGTATCTTTTACAAAATATTGGTTTCCGTTGTCCTCTTCGCTATACTAGATTAAATTCCCTTTTTTTGTACCAACTTGTAAAAACAATTAAACCTCGAATTCATTCATTAGACGTACTTGTAGAAATTATAACGGACTCAGTATTGATGTAGACATTTTTAACTGCACGTTGCATTTGTACAGAAAATTTCTTCATGGGGTCGATTATTTGGGATAGTTGCTGAATGTACATCTTGAGTGGTTTATGCTATGTATATGTGCCGCATGTAATGTATATGTTTGTGTTTGTTTTATATGTGCGTTCATGTGATTGCGTGGATGGCTCGGAGTGTACATTCGGTATTTTTTTTTTTTTAATTTTTTACCTCCATGAAAAACGCAAATGTCAACAATTATTCTTTTCTCACTTAAAATTCTTATTTATTTTTTATTTTTTGTCACATTTAATGTTTATATCTTTCTAATTTATGAAAACTTAATTGGTCTTTTTACGTTAAAAAATTGTTGTTTTTAGTACTTATTTTGTATGACTTATTTTGTTTTCTGAATAAAATAAAAATAAAAAATAAAAATTATCACAATTATTTCCATATTCACAACTAGTGGTGCAAAGGGCACCGCAATGGTGATAATTTCAGAAACAATGGCATAATGGGCAGTCTTATGCTTCAGTTGTCCAGGGACAATGCAATATCGAAGTTTAAAAGCGTCTATTTCACAGATATTTCATGTCGACCCTGCCAGGGATCGAACCAACGTAAGACTGAAACTATATAGGGGTACTACCACTGCTAATACTATAACAACCACCAGTACCTGCTTGGGTGTTTGATAAATGAGATGCAATTATTTCAAGCAGTGTGGGAGTGCCGCCTTTCAAACTAAATGTCGGACCAATGGAATAAAGTCCAAGATCGTTGCTAAATTCACAAATATTCTCAAATATTTTTGCAAACAATACTTCCAGTAGGTTAGCTCAAATTTTTCCTGGATCCCTTTCCAGTCTGCGTTAAAATATTACTTTCAAAAACTTTTTTTGGATGGATAATTTGAATAGCGAAATTTTTGTTAAAATCACCTCAATGGCGCTGTTAAGAGTATGTACGTAAAAAGGACGACGTTAGATATTTATTTTATTTCAATAATGTATATGGCTAAATTGCGTTTTAGAAAACAAATTAATATAAATGTATTTTTTTATTGTTTTTTTTTATTAATAAATTTCATAAAAGTACATGTTTTCGTAAAATTCTTCTATTCGTAAAGTTTTCGTAACATATCTACTTTTATGCATTTAGTAAATGTTAACACTGTAACTCTCCAAAAAAAGAGACTAACTCTTGTGCTTGGAGAGTGACTTACACTGTTTTAGTTGTTTATTTATAAGAGTTTATCCAATTTTAAATACAAGTACTTGAGAAAGAAAAATAAAAATAAAAACAAAGGGTATATAAAGAAAAAACATAAAACAAAAATACATTCATACTAATTAAAATTTAATCTTGTTTTTACACGTGTTCAAAAAATTTTCTTAGATTAACTTTAAGTTTATTCTAGTGAGGTCACATAATTTTAACTATTCATATTTATTCATAATGGAAAATGTATACATATATTTTTTTAAATAGTAAAATTATTAAAAGTGAATATACATATGTAAATACTCATATAAGTGTACATATAAAATAACAGCTTAAATATTATAAATTAATCTAAGTGTAATAATGTCGGCTTCGTATTGTAATGGTCAGCACGTTTATCAACCATGCAGGAGGTCTTGGGTTCGATTCCCGACAAGGTTAAAATAAAATATTAATTTAACAAGGTACTTTTACGCTTGAATATTTTATCATCCCTGGACTGGCAACTGAAGCCTAAGACTGATCAGCTTACCTTCATTTAACAAAAAATAATCAAGTTCGGCGGCGATCGGTGTACCAATGCAGTGCCCTACGCACCGTTAGGTGCGGAAAGGAAATGATGATGATAATATAAATGAACATATAAAAGAACAGTTTAGATTTTATAAATTAATATAGTATGAGTACAAAAGTGATAAATAATGTTAAAATAATGATAGATGTAAATATTGTATTATACTTTGTTTATCACAAAACTAAATAAAATAAATAAATAAAAAAAACAAAAAATATATCTTCTTGCTTTTTGTCAGATTACAAGCTTTGTTATTTTCAGTATTTTGTTTCCAGAAAAAAAAAAAAAATATATATCTTACTTATAGTAATGTTACATATATCGCTGCATGAATTCATAAGTGCCACAAATCGAAAACCCCGAAATTCCATTTTATTACAAAAATGATATTCAAATCTGTCATATTTGGCTTACTTCAGAGCAAAACAATATAAAGTTGATCTCATTGTTACTTCAATTATAAGGGAGTTAGATATTTTCGAAGTATTTCATTTTAATACTTAATTTTGAAATGCCAACCTACGATTAAATAGAAGTCCAGCTTTTGTATTTTAACTTGTTAATTTTTATATGGCTGGCTGTCTTTATTGTTTTATTCATTTTTATATATGTTTTTCCATGTTTAACAAATTTATGGTGAAATCCTCTAATAAAACATAATTTTATTTCTGATATGTGGCCTAGAAACATCTTTCTTCTTTTAATTTTAGGATTCTTTTAATATAACTTATACGAAAAAATGCATTTCTGTGTACTCCATTGCATAATAGTAAGTATTATGTTGGTATATATGTATAATTTATACCCATATATTTTTTACTAATTTGTAAAGAGGATTATATTCATATTCTTCTAACTCGTCTTAATTTTTTTTCTTCTACTTTTATGTAAAAAGCATGTCTGTTTTCTTATTTAAAAATGGACATCTGTTCTTTTCATTGCAATATATCTATGTACTATATGTATGAGTATACCCATTTATTTTATACTAATACTTAAAGATGAGTTTTCTACATATTTTTTACTTTAATCATTCTTCTTAAAATTATTTTGATTTTTGTTGCTTTTGTGTAAAATACACGTCTGTCTGTATATGTATATGTTTATGTAAAACATCTTAAGGCGTTTAAAAAAATAAAATAAATAAAATAAACAAAATAAACAAAATAAACAAAATAAACAAAATAAACAAAATAAACAAAATCAACAAAATAAACAAAATAAACAAAATAAACAAAATAAACAAAATAAACAAAATAAACAAAATAAACAAAATAAACAAAATAAACAACATAAACAAAATAAACAAAATAAACAAAATAAACAAAATAAACAAAATAAACAAAATAAACAAAATAAACAAAATAAACAAAATAAACAAAATAAACAAAATAAATGAAATAAATGAAATAAACAAAATAAATAAAATAAATGAAATAAATGAAATAAATGAAATAAATAAAATAAATAAAATAAATAAAATAAATAAAATAAATAAAATAAATAAAATAAATAAAATAAATAAAATAAATAAAATAAATAAAATAAATAAAATAAATAAAATAAATAAAATAAATAAAATAAATAAAATAAATAAAATAAATAAAATAAATAAAATAAATAAAATAAATAAAATAAATAAAATAAATAAAATAAATAAAATAAACAAAATAAACAAAATAAACAAAATAAACAAAATAAACAAAATAAACAAAATAAACAAAATAAACAAAATAAACAAAATAAATAAAATAAATAAAATAAATAAAATAAATAAAATAAATAAAATAAATAAAATAAATAAAATAAATAAAATAAATAAAATAAATAAATAAATTTGCCAGAGGGACTTGTACGATGTTTTATATTTCTGAGTGACAGTTAGTACAAAACTCTATAATTAAATATATATAACTGCAGGAAAAACGCATCTCATGATGTTAGAAAAATAAATATTTAAATAAAAGTTGTAAAAAAAAGATTATAATAAAAAGCAAATACTCATGTTAAAAACGTTGACTGGCTGGCTCTACTGAAAAATCACAAGTCTTATTTCGATTTGTGGCTCTTTCGAATTTACGCAGCGATATCTTAGTTTGAGAATATCTGATATAAGCAGTGCATATTGCACCTGCTCTAGCTCCGGGCGCTTGTGCACATGATATGAGATGCCGCATGCAGCGTGCACTGTTCACTAAGAATAATGTATTGGGACAGATTTATCAAGTGCATAAAACAAAATGCATCATAGCGACCCCAGTATGGCGGCATTGAGGTGTTTATTTTTTTATTTAATAAATTTACGAAAACAGTTTGTTTTTTCTTATTTTTTTCTCGCGTGCAGATGCCATGGGAAATACAGTTCTGTATGTAAAATAAAACCAGAATCCTAGATGAGTGTTTTTTACTCAATGATTACTCTCAGGTTAAAATCCTGAAAAAGGAAATCGAGCAGAGAACAGTTCGCTTCGTAGTGTGGTGATTGGTGCCATCGCCTACCATGCTTGAGGTCCCAGATTCGATCGCGGAAAGATTTCTGAAATGCATCTAAATCGCATTTTAACCTTTCAGAGGCGGAAATATTTTTGCGGAGAGAATTTCGACATACTCAAAACATTGTTGAATTAACTAACTAGTATAAGAAGAAGTATTAAAATTGGAAAATTGTTTGCACCCAAATGATAAAGGTTTCAGCTCCTTTACTTCACAAAACTCAAAAGATGGATGAGTAGAAAAAATGTGGATGTTTAAACATAGGCACAATGGTGAATGTTACACCGTGTGTAAAGTGGCCACTTAAACCAGTCAATGATAGGTCATAAGCCTTGTTAATACCTAGACTTCCATATTCCCTTCTTAAAAATGTTTTTCCTCTCTGTTGCAACGAAATTACATATGAATAACTCCATAGGAGGAAATCCAGCCAGTCTGCAAGCATTTGGACATACTCAAAACATTTGTATAGAGATTACATTTGTGGAACAAATATTTTGTTATTCTTTGTCAAAGTTTATTATAATTTATTGTGTATGTAATAATCAGTAAAGAATGATAAAAAATACGATGCTACGTCGCAATAGACTAACAGATAGTCGTATTTTTTTTCATAGCGATAGTTACAGAACTGGTAATCAGTACAAGGTTCTTCCTGTCCCGAAAAAATGCATAATTCTATTGGGAAAGTTCTTATTTCTAGACGACAAAACTAATTAATTACCTAACTAATTCCATCCTAATACCACGTGAGAGAAGCCGCGGGTAAAAGCTAGTGAGGTAATAAATCAAATTTGTAAATTATACCTTGATAAAGTAGCGCGTAGCAACTCAGAAACCGGTCTGTAATAAAATAAATAATGAGTTCAAAACGAAATTTTTTTCTCATTTATTTGCTTTACAATTGTTTTTAATTGACTAAAATAAAATAACCTATCCTACTGTAGTAAAACCGACATAATATTCAGCCAGGTTAATGAAACCTTTCAGATATACATAAACTAATAACCGAATTCCATCATATACATACTCTTATTCGTAACTGATGGTGCATAGAGCACTGTATTGTTCAACTTATACAGCGTATCTTGATCAATTGTTACAAAAAGCTAAAGTGACCGGTATTACGCTTCAGATGCCAGTCTAAGTACAACTTGCTAAACTACCCATAGAAATACCTTTAACAAATTAACAAACGAACATTCAATTTCGTTATTCCAAGGTTGTTTAATGATCTCCTGCAAACCATCATCAATATGGAAAATCTTGAATTGAAAAAACCAACCGAAAAAAAATTGCATACTGGTTAATTAATATTAATGTCCCCTTTCGCGTGACAAGAAATAAGTATTTAATCCATCTGCCAGTCTGTAGAACTAACTGTGCACAGCACTCTTTCCTCTATCGTTCGTGCTCTAACTAAATATTTTGTTTTTTTTTTTCATATGTTGATATATTTTACATGCCCCTTAATTTATTTAAAAATAAATTAAAACTTATTACTTCTGGCTGCGATACAATCCCACTTACTATTTAATGATGCACATACTTGAACACTTACTCCCACACTAATACACATAAACACACATTTACACTTACTCTCATACAAATACACATAAACACATCCTTTTTTTGTAACACAATTTAATAATAAAAATGATTTTTATTCAGAAACTTTGCTGGTATTTTAAAAAAAAATGTTAGAATATCATTGTCGACTGTTTGTTTTTTTAAAATAAATAAATATATTTAAAGTGACTGTTAAAAAATTATAAAGAAATTAAAACATTCAGGAACGGATCAGAGGTCGGAGGTTCGAATTCCACTTAACCCTAACTTGATTTCTATTTTCCAATAGTGAGTTATTTACAACTTGTTGAAAATGGGCATCAAAATTGTAATATTTGGTTAATTATAAGAACGCAAATATTTCTTATAAAAAAAAATATCTAAAACAAAAATACAATATTAATATATGCATATCAACATTATGTATAATTTATGTCTTACGATGCAATCATTACATAATTAAGACATAATAAATAAGAGGACAAGACAGCTCGGGGTAGCAAGAGATGGACATTATAGAGAAATAAGGGAAGGGGATGTTTTCTAAGGGTGAAAAGAAAACCAGAAAATATAGCGCTTTCAGAGACACGAATACCTCAAGGGTTCCTACAGAACGTGCGCAAAGTAACTAATCGAATATTTGATTCATGCATTCTTCTTTTTTTAATTTTTGGAAAATATACAAAGTCAAGCCAATTACGAGTTTCGTAGAAAAGACAGCGATTTGAAACATTAACATTGCGACACAGACAGAGAAAAGGAAAGCGTTTGACCCTTGACAATGTATATTTTTTTTATCAGGGATGAAACAATACATAAATTATATTCCTGGGTAATTATTACAACTAGGTAACTTCAAAATTAGCATTTGTAAGCTACTATTTATTTATTTTAGTTCTTTGATTTTATTTTATGATTTTTACAACAAAAAAATAAAATTCATATACACAAAGATCACATATTAATAACACGTATATTAGATAATAACATTTTTGTATTGTATTATTTGAATAACGCAAACTAATCGATAAATATTTAACAAGAAAACAGCACCGCACGGTCAGATAAGAAATTTTATCTAGAATGATGTGTCCAAACTTCAGGTCGCTACGATTCAACGTTTGAGAGAAGTTTTTATGACGGACAAACAAACATACGTATTTTTTTATTTTTTTTAAATGATAAATATTTTACACTACTGGTTGCAAATTATGAGAGTGAGCATTTGTCGATTATTGTCAGAATTTCTATATCCTTTGTACCCACAACATCTGTTAACTTCCCACCTTCAGTATCCTTTGATAACCCGCCACAGCACGACCGTGTCATATATATTATTTTGTTGAACGTGTGCTGTATCTAGACTTTGTTTCCACTAACCACCGGTGTTCAGCTCCAGATTGGGGAGCCTGTCCTAGTGTTGGTGCCGCTGGCAATTGACAAGTCGGACCACCGCAATTCCATCAAAAACGAACCAGGTAAGTAGCCTCCATTCCTAATCCATCTCATTCGTTGGGGTTGTGACCGATTGACACTGCATACCGCATATCCAGAATATTCACTTGTTATATTAAATTTAAAATACAGTCCACCATATCGTAGAAGCTTCAGGGCTTTGCCCCCGATATTTCCCGCATCCGCGTGGGAATTCGTTTCCCACCACTAACTACACAAAGGAAAAAAAGATGCTTATTTACCTGTTTGCGTAGATTCTAAATTGTTGTGCCCTGCGTATTCCAATAAAATATAAATATAAAATTAATTCAATAATAAAATAAGTACTGAGGAGTTAAATGAAATCGTTCAAAGACCAGATATTTTCAGCGTATCCTGTATGAATGTGAACCGGAACATAAGACCTCCATAGGTCACGCGATAAAACAATAATTCAGAGTATAGCGTTCAAGTGAACACCCATTCTGTAGTACCTGATACTTATTACACATAGCCCTGTTATTAGGGGTGACATGAGAGTTTTATATGCCGAGGAGCCTTCATTATTTCAGGAAAGTTTTATTCACGACTTCTTTTGACACAACAATGTTTTGGGAGGGTGTTTTTCTTATTTTGTAAACAAAGTCATATACTTTTTATGTTTTAGTAAGTATTTCTTTATGAAACTTCATTGGCTTTCAAGGGTAACATCTTAAGGGGAGAGATTCGAGTTGGAAGCGTCTTGACGATTTTTTAACTATTTTATTTTAGAAATTGAAATAGATTATTTTCAGAAAATCAAATATTTGACTTTGTTTTATACTCGTATGCCATATGTAAGAAGTAAAGACTAGTATATTGATTTTTGAATTATGTTTTGTTGTTAAAACTTACAACAGGGATGAAGAATTCCCTAGAGAACGGAATATGGAAGTCTAGGCATTTGCAAAGCTTATAACCTCCAGTCTTTCAATCATTTGGACAAATTTAAATATTAAAATGATTTGTTGTGCTGCGCTGGTACTTTGTTTGTCCCAACTCACCAAATGACTTGAGTTCCATAAAGATAGAACCTTTGGTAACATGGGAAAGCTCAAAAACTAGCTTATTTAGCTTTAAAACCGGTCGGTGCGAAAAAAATGTGGTTAAAAACAAAGTTGTTTCATTTATTTTATGATAATGACTCACCACAAAGTAGGTGCTTCGAATATAAATTCTATATTTAGATCTCTTTATATAACTCGAAAAAACGAACCTTGAAATAGCTCTTATTTCTTTAAATACCATGTAAAAGCTGACCTTGAAAAAGAGTAGTGTTTTTCTTTAAATAACATGCGAAATATCTCTTATTTTCAAAAATGTTTTTAGTATGTCCAAATGTTTTGTAGGCAGGCTAGATTTCCTCTCTAAGAAGTTATTTAGATCTAAACGTGTTGCAACCTTAGAATATATACATCTATACTCTAAGGTTGCTACAGAGACGGAAATATTTTTGAGAATGGAACATGGAATAATAAAAAAAAATGTAAAACTGTTTTCAGGCGTTGCCTACTAGGTGAATTGGTTCAGCCGGGTGAATCTCATTCACATGATAAAGGTTTCAGCTCTTTTACTTTACATAAGTCGACAGATGAAAGAGTTTAGAAAATGAAGATGTTCAAACATAAGCGCAATGGTGAATTCTATTTCCTACATTTTTTTCTATGTTATAAAAATAATAAGGTAAAATTAAGTGTTTATAAAAATAACACATAATAATACATAATATCCAGAGAATGATATGTTAAAAAATAAGAGAATCTTGTAACGAAAAACTCCCTCAGAGACGTACAAAATGTCAATGTCCAGCGTAACATAGAGATAGCCCTCCCAACAGGCATAACCATTGGCAGGTTGGTCCTGTATATTGGAATGTGAAACAGTCTATGCTGACGCTGTTTAAATCTTCTATCCTCTCTGCGTACCCCTACGGAGGAACGGCTTGATGGTTTGTTTGTTTGTATCTATATTTTTTTGGATAAATGTTATTCTAAAAAACGCTGCTGACGATCAACGTAATGAAAAATGTTGCGATGTCGGAGCCATATCAATAAAACAATAATTTTTCGGTTTTCATCGCGTGGCTTTCTCATAAAAATCAGAAATCACATTTAGTCATTTCGTTTATATTCTCGCGGAGTTATGAGCTCTCGACATTACAACCTGTCATCACTATGGAACTCTGTTTCACCGATGCTTTTAACACCAGATCGCTGTTAACTATTAGTTCGACGAGGAGTATTCTCAAGCATCGGACATTATAATAAAAAGCTGGGAAAATATGAAGACTGTGACCACTTTTATGACTATCGAGTGTTAATGCATAAATTATTCGGGGTGTTAAAGTGATCTCACTGACGCCAATCTGAATATATCCATCGATGATTTCGATTTCATAATTTTTCAGAATTTTTTCTCCCTGACGATTTATCGGTAATATCATATCTACCCGCATTTATTTATGCTCGTTAAGATAGTTCATAACACCTTAAGAACTACTCGTAATTCGTAATATAAACTTTTAATAACATTGTATTTTTTTATCAAAACTTCTCATGAACGTATTTTTTCTAATTAATTTTAAATATTTCAAATAAAATAACATTTTAACAAAGTTTGAGTATGTCCAAATGTTTGCAGACTGCCTGGATCTCCTCCCTAGGGATTTGTTCATATTTAAATTCATTTCAACAGAGAGGGAAAACGTTTTAGAGAATGGAATATGGAAGTCTAGGCATTTACAGGACTTATGATCTGTCATTGGCTGGTTTAAGTGGCCACTTTACACACTGTGTAACATTCACCATTCTGCTTATGTTTGAACATTTACATTTCCTCAACTCTTCCATCTGTTGACTTTTGTGAAGAAAGACCTAAGCCTAGACTTCCATATTCCCTTCTCAAAAACGTTTTCCCTCTCTGTTTAAATGAATTTTAATATGAACAACTCCCAAGGGAGAAGATCCAGCCAGTCTGCAAACATTTGGACATACTCAAACATTGTTGAATTACTACCTGGTAAAAAAAGAAGTATACAAATTGGAAAATTGTTTTCAGGCGTTGCCTAGTAGGTGATTTGGTTCAGCTGGATGAATCTCACCCACGTGATAAAGGTTTCAGCTCTTTTACTTCACAAAAGTCAACAGATGGAAGAGTTGAGGAAATGTGGATGTTCAAATATGGGCAGAATGGTGAATGTTACACAGTGTGTAAAGTGGCCACTTAAACCAGCTAATGACAGGTTATAAGCCCTGTAAATGCCTAGACTTCCATATTCCCTTCTCAAAAACGTTTTCCTTCTCTGTTGAAATGAATTTAAAAATAATATTTAGTTACTGGGATCCCAATCACGGGAGTAATCTTAGATTTTAAAAAAGCTTTCGATACGGTTCATGTTGAGACAATGATAAAAAAATTAAACGACATAGGAGTAAAATTTCAAGAAAGTAAACTATTAAAATCATATTTAGCAAATCGGAAGCAGTATACATATGTAAATGAAAAAAAAAGCCTTTTGCAAACGGTAAATTTTGGAGTACCCCAAGGATCCATTTTGGGTCCAATATTATATATTTTATACATTAATGATTTGTCACTGTACAATTTCAAGGGAAAAATTATTATGTATGCCGACGACATTGGACTATTCTATAAAAATCAAACAGACGTATTAACAAACAATGACATAAACAAAGACCTAACTATGTTGACTAAATGGACAAACACAAACTTACTTACACTTAATGAAAAAAAATGCAATATTATCCATTTTGAAACTAGAAAAAAATGTCATAAAGTAGATGCTTACATAAATAATGAACGACTTACTGAAATTGAACATGTTAAATACTTAGGACTAACAATAGACAGACAATTAACATGGACAATTCATATCAACAATTTAATTAGCAAAGTGGCGACATTATCGAGTCTTTTTTTAAAAATCAAAAACTTTGTTCCAAAAACGGAAAAAATTCTAATGTATGAAGCCTATGTAAAAACTAAAATATGTTATACGCAACTATTATGGGGAGCAGGATATCAAAATGACATAAACAGACTACAAAGACAACAAAATAAAATATTAAAGTTAGTATATGACCTTCCCTATTTAACTGCAACTAGAGAACTTTTTAAACAAACTAAGCAATTAAATATAACTGAACTCTTTCAACTAGAATCATTAAAATTTATCCATAAATTAGCCACTAATGTAATTGTAGACGAAGAACTTAAACTAATAAAAAATTGTAGTCAACATGGACATAATACGAGAATATCAGACAAATACCATATACAACTTTTTAAAACAAGACAAGGACAATCAAGACTAATGAACCAGGGACTGAAATTATACAATAAACTACCAGACAAAACTAAACAAAAGACTCAGACAAACTTTACAAAAGATGTAAAAAATATTATTTTAAACAACAGAGTATAAATGAAAAATGTATGTATTATTTTATGTAAAATGAATGTTATAATCCGTAAGGGTTTATAAATAAATTTTCAAATAAAAAAAAAAATAAAAAAAAAAAACATTGATAAAATAAAATAGGATAAAATTCCGAAGTTAAGTATACATTGATTAAGAAGCTTGCTCTTGAAGCATTGAAACCAGTGGGTAGAAACAAATATCAATAACAACAACAACAACAACAACAACAACAACAAACCATCACGCTGTTTCACCTTAAGGGTAAGCAGAGAGAATAGAACACCACATCACTCAATCTTTGCATCCAGATCTCACTTCCTCCACATTCATACATCTTCTCATGCACGTGCGCCGATTATTACGACATTTAAGTTTTTGTTGTATTTGGTCATGCCATGTCTTTCTCGATCTTTCTCTATTTCTGCATCCATCAACATTCGCATTATAAATATGCTTAGCCGTTCTTTCGCTGTCCATTTGCTTTACATGTCTAATCCAGCGCAAAGCTTCTTTCTTGATTTTGTCGATATTGCTTATTTCAGATTTACATAATGTACGGATCACCGAAATTACTTGCCTTCATTAACATAATATCCTCTGATTTTACTCATGTCCGTACAATCAAAACTTTTTAATTCTCAACTGTTCGCCATCTTCTTGAATATGCCTCCGTGGTCTGGTCTCTATTCAATGTCAATCGCATAAACCACATTAAATCAGTCCAACAACGCTTGTTTAGAAAAGTAGCGTGGATGCTTGGACTAGAGAGAGATACTTATTCTCTTATGCTGATTCATGTTTAATATTTCTAGTCTACAAAAACGTAGAACCTTTATTGATTCCATATATATGTTTGGCATACTAAATGGTATAATCGATGTTCCATCATTACTGGGAGAAGTAAAATTCAATATTCCGACTCGTAGGTTGAGAAACAATGAAGTACTGTTCATCGATCAGCATAGAACAAACTAGGCCTTAATTCTCCAATGACCCGTCTTTGTTGTATTGTTAACTCAAGACAAAATCTGGACTTTTTCGGTTTAAGTTTACAACGATTTAAACGAGCACTAAATAAATAGTCCAGATCTTGTCTTGATGTCTTTTAAGTTTGTCAATGCTTCTTTTTTTTTTTTTTAAATGTTTTAAACTATTCTTTTTTTGTAATATTTAAACATTATAAATTGTAAACATGGACAATGTCCGTTAATAAATAAATAAATCTCAACATTTGTGCATCTATCGTACATAGTTTTACCACACATTCACCTGAGAGGTCGTATTTCGACAGCATTCGGGCTACTTTCATCCTTGTTTTTCCAAGTCCATACTTTGCTCATCAGGTCGGGACTAGGACTCCCATTGTGAACTGCTAATTTTGCCACTTGCGTGAAAAATAAGTGTGACAATATTATTTTGACTGGTTATTTGAGTATAAAATCTTAATTGTGTACTCAAATTCAATCGATAATTTATATACTGATGTTCAATTGAGTGGTATTACTTCTTAATGCAATCTGTTTATTAAAAATGTATTTACAATGTTTATATGCCAGCAAATTTTATACGTCAGTTTAAAAGTAACTATTATGTAGGTCAAAGCACGGATCTTGATAATTGTGCACGTATAGTGCATAATTTTACCACATATTTGCCCTAGAGACCGCATTTCGTCGGCATTCAGCCAACATTCATCCTTGTTTTTTCAATTTCATACATCGCTTACATGAACGTTCGTTCTGTGGTATAAACATTTATTTGCCAAGATTGATTTTAGTGCCGGGCACTCACCCTCCTTTCATTATTTTTCTGTGTTTCCATCCCTTGTTCCTATTCATACTTACCAAATGCGTAAATCCCTTTACCTGTTTCAGGATAACCCAATGCATCTGAACCGTAAGCAGTAGCGGCTGAAGGGGTTAAAAATGAGGGGGTCAATTTTTTTACTAAATAGGTACATGTATATTTTACAATAACTTTCGCAAGAAAAACACCAATAAAAGTATATTCATGTGGAAGCAGTCACAATATGATACACAAATGCACAAAATATCACTTTTTATTGATAATTTTGAAAGACCCGTTAGGGTAAAATAAGAAATATTATTAAATCAGAAACATTTTGAAATATTAAATTAAATCAACATAGGACAAAATAAATTATTGTTTACGGTATATTTGATAACAAAATTTACTGAATAATTTTACGTATTTGAAATATAAATACTTTTCGACTAGCAGATTACGCCAATTAGTAAATGTATTTTGTAACCAAATATACCTCGAGAAATAATTGTATTTGTCTAATATTTATTTTTCTTTATTTTTTAAGGGCACAATTTTGAAAAGAAAACGGCGTTTTAAATGGCTAAATAATATAATTTCCTCAATTTTAATTAGACCACAGCCTACGTAGTAACTATTTATTTATATTAGATAATTATTGAATAATAAACAATTTTTTATGCAACTTTTTGGAGATTAAAATAAATTTTCTTTGTTTTCTGATAGTAAAATAATTTATTACATGCATAGGAATAAAATCATCATTCTCATCTCGTTCATGCCGATAGCAATATTATTTATCTCGTTCTAACCTTCTTTCATTTGTATTGTTTATCTCATACGGGACACTGTCCCGCATTCATATGATTTTAGCAAGGATCTTCTAGAACGAGGGTACGTTTATCTCTTTCTTTCCCATGCAAAACTATAGAGACGAGACATTCGTTATGGGACATTTTAGGAATTGACCTGCGCAGAAAAATATGTAGGGAGAATTTACGTAGGGTAATTTTTCTGTTCAGCATTCGATATAATAATATATTTATAAAAATATGCGTATAAATAAGTACTTACATATTTGAAAGCTTATTGTTTTTACATTTTAAAACGTAATTACATTATATTAAATACTTTCTTTCAGTAGGTACAAGGATTTTTTTTTTAATTGGTAGCAAATTTTGGGGGGTCATTGACCCAAAATTCATAGGGCAAAGAGGCCACTGATCGTAAGACTGATTACCTTGACTTCCGTGTGACAAAAATGATCAAGATATGCTGCAATCGGAGACCAATGCAGTGCCTCTTACACTACTTGGTGCGTATACGGAAAAGATGGCGGTGATGATAATTGTAATGATTATTATCACATCACACTTTGATTGCGTTAATCAAATTCAATATTATGATACCCAGGCAAAATGTTCTACGGCGTGGCATTGGTGAGGTAGCTCTACAGATTTGTGATAAGGAAAATGTAAATTGGTTAGCACAATGAATATCAAAGTAATTTACAAATTTATTCAAATTACGGGAATTTAAGCCACAAAATTTTAATAGCTAGTTCCGTAAAATACAGTCAAAGTAATTACTCTTAATTAAGAAAAATATAATGGATGAAAGACAACATAACTGAAGGACATTTTGTATTCGACCTTACAAAATTGTATATTTGTGGCATTGATTTATGGTGAAATAAGTTTTTTTTAAACGTTGTATTTACTGTACTATTTAAAAAAAAATATAAGATTTTTATTTAGAACCGGAAAAGATTTAAATAATATATATACATTAAAATATCTTTACGCATCTTTAGTTACGAGTCATCTGGATTATAATTCTCCAATATAAAGACTAAAGGCCTTCGAGATGTGGTGCTACAGAAAAATATTAGGAATTTGCTGGAAAGACCACATCACTAATGACGAGGTTCTCAACAGAATCGAGGAAGGTAGGCACCTAATCAAAACCATCTCAGAGACTCGAGCCCGATGGATCGGCCTCATTATACGCCATGAGGGTTTCCTGCACGACATCATAGAGGGAATGGCTGAGGGGACAAATTATAGAGGGCGCCCCCGACGGGAATATTTGGAGCAAGTGCGAAGATTTAAACTGCGCCTCATATGTCGAGCTGAAGAGGGCTGCAGAAAATAGAGACCAATGGAGGACGAGAAGCAGGACTTTGCTGCAAACCAATCCCCAGGATTGAGACTGCGAAGAAGAATATGGTCAGCTTATCAAATCACTTTTTCAGAGTCTATAGAGAGAATTCAGAATAAGTTCCTTAGATATACTAATTTTAAAATGGGTTTTCCTAGTAATAAATCAAATTATAACAAAATTATTGACTCTCAAAAATTAACTGAATTGTAAGAACGAAGAACATCGACCGATCTTACGACTTTATATAAAATAATAACACTAATGTTTAATACCCCTGATCTACTGAAGTTGGATCCATTTTATGTAGCACCTAGGTTAAACACAA